>NC_143029.1:14490000-14780000 GCF_057628025.1 Oncorhynchus mykiss
ATGAACACATACCACGTCGCATTTTGGTCCTCCGATCCTTCTCGCCTCTCCTCTTCAGATGAAGAGGAGGACGACCGTGACACCACCTCAAAAGTTATGGAGGATAAGTTTTAATATCTAATAATACACAAACAAAATACAACATACAGATGCAGACAAACATCAACAACATCACAACTGCCCAGACCCACCTGTTCTCACCCTGCCCAGACCCGCCAGTTCTCACCCTGCCCAGACCCACCAGTTCTCACCCTGCCCAGACCCACCAGTTCTCACCCTGCCCAGACCCACCAGTTCTCACCCTGCCCAGACCCACCAGTTCTCACCCTGCCCAGACCCACCAGTTCTCACCCTGCCCAGACCCACCAGTTCTCACCCTGCCCAGACCCACCAGTTCTCACCCTGCCCAGACCCACCAGTTCTCACCCTGCCCAGACCCACCAGTTCTCACCCTGCCCAGACCCACCTGTTCTCACCCTGCCCAGACCCACCAGTTCTCACCCTGCCCAGACCCACCAGTTCTCACCCTGCCCAGACCCACCAGTTCTCACCCTGCCCAGACCCACCAGTTCTCACCCTGCCCAGACCCACCAGTTCTCACCCTGCCCAGACCCACCAGTTCTCACCCTGCCCAGACCCACCAGTTCTCACCCTGCCCAGACCCACCAGTTCTCACCCTGCCCAGACCCACCAGTTCTCACCCTGCCCAGACCCACCAGTTCTCACCCTGCCCAGACCCACCAGTTCTCACCCTGCCCAGACCCACCAGTTCTCACCCTGCCCAGACCCACCAGTTCTCACCCTGCCCAGACCCACCAGTTCTCACCCTGCCCAGACCCACATGTTCTCACCCTGCCCAGAACCACCAGTTCTCACCCTGCCCACACCCACATGTTCTCACCCTGCCCAGAACCGGAACTTCTCATCTTGCCCAGACCCACCAGTTCTCACCCTGCCCAGACCCACATGTTCTCACCCTGCCCAGACTCACATGTTCTCACCCTGCTCAGACCCACCTGTTATCAGCCTGCCCAAACCCACATGTTCTCACCCTGCCCAGACCCACGTGTTCTCACCCTGCCCAGACCCACCAGTTCTCACCCTGCCCAGACCCGCCAGTTCTCACCCTGCCCAGACCCACCAGTTCTCACCCTGCCCAGACCCACCAGTTCTCAACCTGCCCAGACCCGCCAGTTCTCACCCTGCCCACACCCACATGTTCTCACCCTGCCCAGAACCGGAACTTCTCATCTTGCCCAGACCCACCTGTTCTCACCCTGCTCAGACCTGCCAGTTCTCACCCTGCCCAGACCCACATGTTCTCACCCTGCTCAGACCCACCATTTCTCCCCCTGCCCAGACCCACATGTTCTCACCCTGCCCAGACCCACCAGTTCTCACCCTGCCCAGACCCACATGTTCTCACCTTGCCCAGACCCACATGTTCTCACCCTGCCCAGACCCGCCAGTTCTCACCCTGCCCAGACCCACATGTTCTCACCCTGCCCAGACCCACCAGTTCTCACCCTGCCCAGACCCACCAGTTCTCACCCTGCCCTGACCCAGCAGTTCTCAACCTGCCCAGACCCACATGTTCTCACCCTGCCCAGACCCACATGTTCTCACCCTGCCCAGACCTACCAGTTCTCACCCTGCCCAGACCCACATGTTCTCACCCTGCCCAGACCCACCAGTTCTCACCCTGCCCAGACCCACCAGTTCTCACCCTGCCCAGACCCACCAGTTCTCAACCTGCCCAGACCCACCAGTTCTCACCCTGCCCAGACTCACATGTTCTCACCCTGCTCAGACCCACCTGTTATCAGCCTGCCGAAACCCACATGTTCTCACCCTGCCCAGACCCACGTGTTCTCACCCTGCCCAGACCCACCAGTTCTCACCCTGCCCAGACCCACATGTTCTCACCTTGCCCAGACCCACCAGTTCTCACCCTGCCCAGACCCGCCAGTTCTCACCCTAACCAGACCCACCAGTTCTCACCCTGCCCAGACCCACCAGTTCTCAACCTGCCCAGACCCGCCAGTTCTCACCCTGCCCAGACCCACCTGTTCTCACCCTGCCCAGACCCACCTGTTCTCACCCTGCCCAGACTCACGTTCTCACCCTGCTCAGACCCACCTGTTCTCACCCTGCTCAGACCCACCTGTTCTCACCCTGCTCAGACCCACCTGTTCTCACCCTGCCCAGACTCACATGTTCTCACCCTGCCCAGACCCACCAGTTCTCACCCTGCCCAGACCCACATGTTCTCACCTTGCCCAGACCCACCAGTTCTCACCCTGCCCAGACCCGCCAGTTCTCACCCTGCCCAGACCCACCAGTTCTCACCCTGCCCAGACCCACCAGTTCTCAACCTGCCCAGACCCGCCAGTTCTCACCCTGCCCAGACCCACCTGTTCTCACCCTGCCCAGACCCACATGTTCTCACCTTGCCCAGACCCACCAGTTCTCACCCTGCCCAGACCCGCCAGTTCTCACCCTGCCCAGACCCACCAGTTCTCACCCTGCCCAGACCCACCAGTTCTCAACCTGCCCAGACCCGCCAGTTCTCACCCTGCCCAGACCCACCTGTTCTCACCCTGCCCAGACCCACCTGTTCTCACCCTGCCCAGACTCACATGTTCTCAACCTGCCCAGACCCGCCAGTTCTCACCCTGCCCAGACCCACCTGTTCTCACCCTGCCCAGACCCACCTGTTCTCACCCTGCCCAGACTCACATGTTCTCACCCTGCCCAGACCCACATGTTCTCACCCTGCCTAGACCCACCTGTTCTCACCCCTATCTCCAGTGCCTGTATTACTCTCCACTACACGTCCTCAAATTGCACCATTTTGTTCCACTTTGTCACCAACACTCTTCCAATATTTAGATAAAGAAGCATATGATTTTTTCATTGTCTTAGTGACGGAGGATTGGTTGATTTCCAGTTTTTAAGTATACATTTTTTCAAGATAATTGACAAGAAGAGTATCGTCCAGCCCATCGGGTAGCTCACTGCACCCTGATATGACATGTCTTGAAATATGCAGACAGACAGATTAAAAGTACATTTACATTGTAATACTTCGGACAGCACATTTTTAACTCTGCCCATAACTTTTTAACTTTATAGCATTCGTTTTACACTCAAGAAATGACTGTTGTTGTGCTGTAGAATTTGTGAATTTGGTCTCTTGTATAATAAATTCTATGAGTTTATGCTGGATTAAACATATATTTTCCATAACTGAGATTTTGTTAGTTGTGTTCTTACATCTTGTGCCAATATCAGTTATTTTTAAGTCTTGGTTCCAACTATCATATGAATACCTCTTTCTGACTCAAATAGGATTCCCTCAAGATTGCTCTGATGTTCAAAAGATTTCAAATGGAAATGGAAACTTTTAATTTGCATGTACAGTTGAAGTCGGAAGTTAGGGGACAGAGAGAGGAGTGGAACAAGGAGAGAGAGAGAGGGGGGGGGACAAAGAGAAAGAGAGAGTAGGAGGACAAAGAGAGAGTGCGAGAGAGAGAGAGAGAGAGAGGTAACCGCTGCACAACAGCAGAACCCGAGACAGAGCTGCATTTCCTGACAAAATGTAGAAAAATATTAAGCAAAGGTTTCAGACCTCTCTGATGAGAATAAGCTACCCGTCCTTTTGGGGAAGGACGCAGAGAACTGTGGGTTGGCAGCGCACTACATTGCTGCCTACCATAAGATGAGAGACAGTGTCTGACAGACCAATCAACCTGCACATGTTCTCTACTGTATGCTTATTGTTATTGTTCAAAGTATAGTTATTTTGACCCTTGGTTATTGTTGTTACTGTTGTGCCGTTGACAATTTTGATTCTTCCCTCTAGGTTGTGAAGGTAGGAAACAACACCTCCACTTCACTGATCCTCAATACAGGATCAGGATCAGACCCCTCCTGTACTCCCTGTTCACCCATGACTGCGTGGCCATGCACACCTCCAAATCAAGTTTGCAAATGACACAACAGTAGTAGGCCTGATTGCCAACAATGACGAGACAGCCTACAGGGAGGAGGTGAGGGCCCTGGGAGAGTGGTGCCAGGAAAAATAACCTTTCACTCAACGTCAACAAAACAAAGGAGTTGATTGTGGACTTCAGGAAACAGCAGAGGGAGCAGGCCCCTATCCACATCGATGGGACTGCGGTGTAGAGGGTGGAAAGCTTCAAGTTCCTCGGCGTACACATCACTGACGGTCTGAAATGGTCCACCCACACAACCTCAGGAGGCTGAAGAAATTTGTCTTGGCCCTCACAAACTTTTAGAGATGCACAATTGAGAGCATCCTTTGGGTGTATCACGGTCTGGTACGGCAACTGCACCACCCGCAACCACAGGGTTCTCCAGAGGGTGGTGCGGTCTGCCTAACGCATCACCGGGGGCAAATTACCTGCCCTCCAGGACACCTGCACCCGATGTCACAGGAAGGCCAAAACGATCATCAAGGACATCAACCACCTGAGCCATATACTGTTCACCCCGCTATCATCCAGAAAGAGAGGTCAGTACAGGTGCATCAAAACTGGAACCAAGAGACTGGAAAACAGCTTCTATCTCAAGGCCATCAGACTGTTAAATAGCCATCACTAGCCGGCTTCCACCCTGTTACGCAACCCTGCACCTTAGAGGCTTCTACACTATATACATAGACTTAGAATCACTGGCCACTTTAATAACATTTAAATAATGTTTACATGATGCTTTACTCATCTCATATGTATATACTCTATTCTATTCTACTGCACTGTTAGATACTTATTATTATTGCTAAAACCACAATAACATCTGCTAAATATGTGACAAACACAATTTTATTTGATTTTTGATTTGATGGATGCCAGTCTTTCCTAGTTGAGGGTTGACGAGCAATCAACTGCTTCTCTTCTAGTTTTTATGATAGATATTACTGTGACAAAAATTCAAGATTGTCTACATAATCAAATAACATTCAGCTCAGACACCCACAAATACCCCACAAGACATGCCACCAGGGGTCTCTTCACAGCCCCCAAGCCCAAAACGAATTCACGGCAACGCAAAGTACGATACAGAATCATGATCACATGAAACTCCCCTCCATCTCCAATTACTTGTCATGTTTTGTGTTTTTTTTGTGGACACAAGGGATAGAATGTTCTTATCTCTCCAATACAACATATTCAGGACACCATGCACTTCAGCCCATACATAAGCAGAACCTCATTGAGTGGGACAGATAATATGGAGTGTGTGTAAGGGAGATCTACAAAGTTGCCTGCAGCAGAGAAAGACTGCATCCCAAATGGCACCCTATTCCCTATATAGTGCACCCCTTGTGCCATTTGGGACGCAGAGAGTGATGTGTGTAGGGCCTATAGAGCAGTAGCACAGGGCTGGTTGAGTGATGAAGCACTGTGGAGGGAGTGGGTGGGCTGGTCTGGTCCCCATTCTCTGGAGCCCCCGTCCCCATGCATCTGGCAGGAGAGGAATGTGCTGGTCATTCATGACTGGAGAGGGTAGAGAGGAGAGGATAGAGGGAGAGGGTAGAGAGGAGAGGATAGAGGGAGAGGGTAGAGAGGAGAGGATAGAGGGAGAGGGTAGAGAGGAGAGGATAGAGGGAGAGGGGAGAGAGGAGAGGGGGAGAGAGGAGAGGGGGAGGGAGAAAATAGAGGATAGAGAGAGGGATGGAGAGAGGAGAGAGGAGAGGGGAGAGGGGGAGGGAGAAAATAGAGGATAGAGAGAGGGATAGAGAGAGGAGAGAGGAGAGGGGAGAGCTGGGCTGAATTCCAAATGGCACCCTATTTATTATTACAGTGCATTCATTTTGACCATAGCCCTATGGGCCCAGGTCAAAAATAGTGCACTATATAGATGTAGCCCTCATTTCTCCCAGCGCAGGATTGGGCTGGGGGTCCAGAGGGGGCTATGGGGGGGTGTATTGTTCAGTCACTCTTTTGTCCCTCAGATAAATGGGGTGCAAGGAGTGGAGAGCAATGGTGGTGGTGGGGGTTTTATCAGAAGAAGTGAAAAGAAAACATCTGTGTGTTTTGGATTAGACCCTGTCCGGGTGGGCTTCACCCCTCTGTTCCCTCTCACATAGATTTGGATTGTGTCCCAAATGGCCCCTATTCCCTATTTAGAGCATTAGGGCACATTAACTTTTCATCCGGGATCGTCCACAGCCGCCTGGTCTCCTGCCGGTCTTAAATGTCCCAGTGTCTGTCTTGAACACGAAAAGTCCATTTTCTGAGGTTGTGACGAGGTTCGGGAAAAAAATATTTCTTTCCAATTCAACATTCACAAGTCAAGTCAAAAGGTTAGAGGGGCCAGGTTGGTTAAATTGGGTCTGCTTTATTTTGGGATAATGCATACCCGACTGGCTTGTTGGTCTGGCACATTTTTTTTTAATCAGTGACAGGAATAACATGTAAGTCTGCAGCGGCCAGCCCAGCTCAACCGCTCTCTATAAATATTGAAAACAGGGAGAGAGAGGAGAGGGGATAAGGCTGGGCCCTGGCCTGAACCACAGCTGATAAGATAAAAAGAATTACACTTGGACTTGAGAGCCCTGAGTACAATGCATGAATTACAGAAGGAAACGGTATACTCTCTATGCAGGGGAGCAAACAACATCAAGCATTCTCTGATCAAATCTTGAAAAAGGAGCTGTTTCATAATCAAATCAAATACCTCAGTGGAGATTTGATCTCGATAAAGAAACCCAAAGGTTCACCACTGCGTTGGTGTTCTGACAAGAAATTCATGAGAAATATATTACGTTTTTATTTTTCCGATTCCAATGATTTTAATGATTTATTTTATTTATTCACAGGTAAACTGTTTTTTTTCTCCTCCAGAAAGGGAATTCTAAAGAGTTACTGCCACACAGTCAGCGAGTTTAGTGAGTGGATGTCTCCTTATGATTACTGTATCCATCCATGGTTGTTATGTATAATGTGTATAGTAGCTTGGCTGATGCGCGATCCACCTGACTGCACCTATCAGTGAAACACACGCCTCTCCATCTGCATATGTAACTTAAACCACTAGTCATCTGCTTTCAGAGAGGGAAAGCCCTGATGTTTTCATGTTCCTCTACAAGTACAGTGAGAGCCATAGCCATGCTCGGCTCTCTGTGTGTCAGTGGAATGTGTATGTGGAAACAGGACTCCGCCACATCAAATCAGCGCTGTTGAAACCAATCATATCATTCTGAAGCTTTATGGATTTTTTATAAAGCGCAAGTGTCAGTGTGTGAGGCTGAAAGAGGGAGTGTGAGAAGCCTGTAAGAGCCTTTGATTGGACTATGGACTGGAGGACTGATCTGTTATAGCTAGCACACCTGATGATGATGCACTCCAGAGTTAGAGGCTGCATTCCAAATGAAACACTATTCCAGATATAGTGCACTACTTTCTTCCAGAGCCCTATGCCCTGGTCAAAAGATGTGCTTTAAATAGGGAGTAGGGTGCCATTTGGGACGCATCATTTGAGTATGTCAGAGAGAGAAAGTTTCTGGAAAGTCCTTGACACAATAAAGCTGCAGACTTTTGGGTCTATGAAATTTGGCTTACAACAAAATACTTTCGGATACCTATCTATTTCTGTTCCCCAAGGATGTCTAATATCCACTCTGCTTTCCGTAATATCCATTTGTTGTACAATATCTATGCTCCATTCCTGTCCTCATAAGCAGCAGATGTCGCTGAGCAATGGCTCCCTCTTCTTCTTAGTACTCATTACAATTGCTCAGGTTGGGTATTTGGTCGTGACAGTGCAGTCACATTAGCTGGCCAGCTGCATTCTGCTGGCCGCTAACTAGCTAACGTTAGTTGGGTTAATCTTGATTGCTGATGTGCTAAGCCATGCATGACATGATTATAATCTTTGTCATGTTTGTCATTGTCTCATGTTAACTACGGAAAATAGCCACTGTGGTGCAAATGTTAATCGATTAGCATGCTAATCGAAGCCCATGCTATGCGACAGGGACACACAGGCTGTTAGCTAGCTAGCTAGCCACAATAAAATTATAGGTAAATAGCTATCTAGACTGGATAATATCTTTAGTTTTAGGTCGTTGTTTGCATTTTCAACTAGATTGATACAATTTACCTACCATCAGCTGGTAATTATGATGTTAATTGTTTGCTAAATCAGTTATCTTGTGAAATGTTTGCTAAAACAGTATCTTACATAATCGTCATCCTCACCACAAACTCCTCTCTACAATTTAAAAATATATACTTTAACCAGCACTTGAACCCCCTCCCTCCTTTTCCTAACTATGTACTTTCTATGCCTGTGATATGTGGTAGTTCCACCTGTTTATCTTAAGTGTCACGCCCTGACCATAGAGAGCCCTTGGTTCTCTATGGTGTTGTAGGTCAGGGCGTGACTAGGGGGTGTTCTAGTCGATTTATTTCTATGTATGGGATTGAGTATGGTTCCCAATTAGAGGCAGCTGATTATCGTTGTCTCTAATTGGGGATCATACTTAAGGTGTCCCTGTTCCAACTGCATTTGTGGGATATTGTTTTGTAGCACTACATTACTTCACAGTCGTTGTTTGTGTATTGTTTTGTTTAAGTTTCACTAAATAAAAGATGTGGAACTCTAATCACGCTGTGCCTTGGTCCGTCCATTCTAACAACCGTGACATTAAGATGAATTCCCTAACTGTAAGTTGCTCTGGATAAGAGTGTCTGCTAAGTAACTAAAATTTAAATGTGTCAGAATTGCCATTCTTTGTATGTATGGAAGCAGGGCAAACAACCTATTGTGGCTTTTTTTAGCTGGTGAATTTTATTAGCTGTAGCAGTCAACAGGCATAAAGAAGCTATAGGAGAAATGAAAAAGTTTGAATTATAACCTATTTTTCTGGGATTTGTCTTTCAGCATAACTGCCTCTCTTCCACTGTCACAGCAGATTTCCTCCTTCTGAAGAGGTGAAACAAGGATTGAACCAAAACGCAGCGTGGTAAGTGTCCATGGTTTTAATAGGAAAACTCAACATGAACACAACTACAAAATAAGAAACGTGAAAAACTGAAAACAGTCCCATGTGGCACAGACACAGGAAACAACCACCCACAAAATACTCAAAGAATATGGCTGCCTAAATATGGTTCCTAATCAGAGACAACAATAGACAGCTGCCTCTAATTGAGAACCAATCTAGGCAACCATAGACATACAATTTACCTAGACAGGTACCAGCCCCATAAACATACAAAACTACCTAGAAAGGGTACAGCCCCATAAACATACAAAACTACCTAGAAAGGGTACAGCCCCATAAACATACAAAACTACCTAGAAAGAGTACAGCCCCCATAAACATACAAAACCCCTAGACAAGATGAGCACATAAATCCCCCATGTCACACCCTGACCTAACCAAAATAATAAAGAAAACAAAGATAACTAAGGCCAGGGCATGACATCCACCAGTAGACCTAAGAGTGTAAGAAAGAGGATGAACAACAGCACTTCAGGAATTGTATCTTTGTTTTTGATGAGCTTATAAATGTGTTGGTTGTTTAGCAACAAAACAGACAGTGTTGGCTTAGATTGTTGACAACATGCAAACTATATTTTGTCTCCAAATGTTTATTGAAAACATAAATACAATTGCACTTGTTGCGTCTCAAATACATAATTACAGTTGTTGGTTAGCTAGCTAGTGAATTGACATGAAATTAGTCAAAACACCTCAAAACAAGACACGGTAAACGAGCCACCCATAATTCCACACATGGCAGCATCTTATAATTTCCAGTCCCTAATAAGTGTTTTTGTAAAATATACACTACCAGTCAAAAGTTTGGACACACCTACTAATTTCAGGGTTTTTCTTTATTTTATAATAATAATAGTATAATAGTGAAGACAAAACTGTGAAATAGCACATATGGAATCATGTATTAACCAAAAAAGTGTTAACCTCTAGCAACGAGCAATCCCGTATCCGGGATCGTAATTATAGCCTCAAGCTCATTAGCATAACGCAACGTTAACTATTCATGAAAATCGCAAATGAAATGAAATAAATATATTGGCTCTCAAGCTTAGCCTTTTGTTAACAACACTGTCATCTCAGATTTTCAAAATATGCTTTTCAACCATAGCTAAACAAGCATTTGTGTAAGAGTATTGATAGCTAGCATAGCATTAAGCCTAGCATTCAGCAGGCAACATTTTCACAAAAACAAGAAAAGCATTCAAGTAAAATCATTTACCTTTGAAGAACTTCAGATGTTTTCAATGAGGAGTCTCTGTTAGATAGCAAATGTTCAGTTTTTCCAAAAAGATTATTTGTGTAGGAGAAATCGCTCCGTTTTGTTCATCACGTTTGGCTAAGAAAATAACGCTGAACTTTTTTCCAAATTAACTCCATAATATCGACAGAAACATGGCAAACGTTGTTTAGAATCAATCCTCAAGGTGTTTTTCACATATCTATTCGATGATATATCATTCGTGGAAGTTTGGTTTCTCCTCTGAACCACATGGAAAAACGCATGCAGCTGGAGATTACGCAATAACTTCGACAGGGGACACCAAGAGGACACTTGGATTTTCCTCAGGTTTTCGCCTGCAATATCAGTTATGTTATATTATTATATGCATATTCTAGTTTCTGGGCCTGAGAAATAGGCAGTTTCAAATGGGTATGTTTTTTAGCCAAAAACGAAAATACTGCCCCCTACACTCAAGAAGTTTTAACAGAGGTAGCGTCTCTGTTCTGCCGGTGCATGGAAAATCCTGCCAGCTCGATATTGTCCGTTTCTCCGTTCAGCCACGTCTCGGTAAAACATAAGATGTTACAGTTTTTAATTTCCGTTGGTAGGATAATCTTAATAGTAGGTCATCAATTTCAATTTCTAACGATTGCACGTTAGCAAAGAAAATGGAAGGCATTGGGAGTTTACTCGCTCGCCTCTGGCTTCTCAGAAGGATCCCTGATCTGCGTCCCTTTTTCCGGCATCTCTTCTTCACGCAAAAGGCGTGGATCTGGGCCTGTTCCAGTGAAAGCAGGATATCCTTCTCGTAAGACTCGTTAAAGGAAAATGTTTTTTTTCAGTCCGCGGTGAGTAATCGCTTTTCTGATGTCCAGAAGTTATTTTTGGTCATAAGAGACAGTAGCAGGAACATTATGTACACAATAAGTTACAAAATAATCTACACAAAACGCAAAATAAATAACAGAATTTCACAATTGGTTGGGAGAGTGTAAACGTCAGCCATGTTCTTTGGCGCCATCTTTATACAATTAATGTTATTGGTACTTCATAAATAAATGCGCAAACATTTATAAATGTTTATGAATGTTAGGAATATTCCATTAGAATAAGGCTGTAACGTAACAAAATGTGGAAAAAGGAAATGGGTCTGAATATATTTCGAATGCACTGTAGCAAAGTACAGAAAGGGGATGCATTTACAGTTCATTATCAAAAATCACCAAAATTACAAAAAGTCAACTTGAGTTTAACAATCAACTCTGAAAGCACAAACATCATAGAAAGAAAATATTAGTCTCGGCCTGTGTAAAAAAAAAAAAAATACCTGAGCGTCTTGGCCTGTGTAAAAAAAAAAATAGAATATCTCATGGGCAATTCCATGGTAACGGATTCATGCTGAGACTCCAATGTTTCACTTCAAAACATATGCCAAATAAAAACCATTGATTTAAAAGTTTAACAAACCATACAACTCTATGCACAATGACTACTTTGAACAATTTACACATTAATCCTTAAGAGTCTATTGACACACCTGTGTGTCAATCTAAGAAACATAATTTTAAAAAATCCCCATCAAAATCCATCTCAATCCAACGCATCCGCATCTGTTGTGGAAGGTGGCCGAGCTACAGCGGTGTTTGTCAGACCATGAGACGTCTCAAATCGGTCTTTTCACAAAAACGTCTGTAGCAGCAGACGTAACAGTTTGGCTGTAACAGTTTGGCTTACAAACTATAATGTGCCACTCTATGGAAATGAGAGAGCCTCACAAACATAAGTGTCACAGGACTCGTCTGAAGGTAACCCATACAAACAAACTGAAGTATGGATGTAGTTTTGTGCCAAAATAAGGGGTTAAATATGTGTCCAAAAAACAACAATATTTCCTGAGGTTTCTTATATCTCCTAGATATTAGACAGACACTTCAAAACCGTATTCCTTATGACTGTCTTTTATGAATGTCTTATTCAATGAATTTCTATGTGCTGTAGTAGTAAAGGCCAAATTCGATATTTTATCAAATCATTTTTTAATATAATTTTTTTATACCTAAATGGGTCCTAAAATTCAAGATCAAATAGATAAATTATCCATGGTTTGACCATCTTAAAAAAATTATATATGCTAGCTTAATGAAAATGGTCTGCTGCCCGGCCAGCTTATTAAGTACACCCATCTAGTACTGGGTCGGACCCCCCTTTGGCTCCAGAACAGCCTAAATTCTTCTGGGCATTCTACAAGGTGTCGGAAATGTTCTACAGGAACGTTGGTCCATGCTGACACGATGGCATCACCCAGTTGCAGTAGATTGGATGGAGGTACATTCATGCTGCGAACAGCCCGTTCCGTCTCATCCCAAAGATGCTCTACTGGGTTGAGGTTTGGGGACTGACCAGGCCACTCAAGTAAACTCGATGTCATATTCCAGGTGATGTTTTTCCACTTCTCAATTGTCCAGTGTTGGTGATCATGTGCCCACTGGAGCAGCTTCTTCTTGTTTTTAGCTGATAGAAGTGGAACCTGGTGTGGTCGTTTGCTTCAATAGCCCATACATGACAATGATCGACGAGATGTGCGTTCCCGAGATGTCGTTCTCCACACCACTGTTGTACCTCGCCATTATTTGTCTGGTTGTGGCCCACCTGTTAGCTTGCACAATTCTTGCCAGTCTCCTTCAACCTTTCTCATCAACGAGCTGTTTTGCCCACAGAACTGCTGCTAACTGGATGTTTTGTTTGTTGCACTATTCTCGGTAATCCTTAGACACTGTTGTGAGTGAAAAGCTCATGAATGGCGTTCCGTTCCTGAGGTACTGGAGCGCGCCAGGCACCGACACACATACCACGCTCAAAGTCACTTCGGTCACTTGTTTGGGCCCATTCTAACATTCAATCGAACAGTAATTGAGTACCTTGATGCCTCTCTGTCTACTTTATATAGCAAGCCACAGCCATGTGACTCACTGTCTGTAAGAGCAATCCACTCCGTGAATGGAGTTGTGTACCTAATAATCTGTCTGGTGTGTGTAAACTTTCAATAACATTGACTGCCTCTTGACTGGCATAATTTCCAGAACCATGTTTCATAACAAGTCTCATAACTCTTACATGAGAACTGTTCATGATTCTCCTCAGCTGCTCTAAATGGCACACTATTCCCTACATGGTGCACTACCTGGTCAAAATAAGTGCACTATAGAGAATATAATAGGGTGCCATTTGGGACTCAGCCATAGTGCTCTGCTGAGTCACCCAGACAGACGCCCCTCTTCCCACATCGGGGACTAGGGTGAGTGGGGTACCTGCCGTCGCCAGGGAGCCATAAGACAATTACACAAGGGCGTAATGAGGCTCTGTGGTTAGTTGTTTACGGCAGAGATTCATACGTCTGCATCTTGTTTACACTGATTGCATATCTGCTGTCATCATGAAACCAAAGATGGCTACCGCAAACCTTGCAGGGGGATTTCCAGCCTGCAATTGTGGGTCTGTGGTCAGTGTTTAATATTGGGTTTGTAAAAGGTCTTTCTGTTACTGGCATGCAAGATAAATTAGCCTGACTGTGCAGAACATAACAGACACTAATTTGATCTGCAGACAGAAATGAATCTGTGGTATTACTACAGCTCCTTAGACTTGACCAAATATGCTGATCCATGTTTTTCCCCTTCTATTTTCATCTGCCCATATCAAGTTCATGTCAGATGGACACCTAACTAATTCCCCCTAAGAAGACAATCTTAAAGGTGCAATATATAAAGTCAGCAAAAAAAGAAACGTCCCTTTTTCATGACTCTGTCTTTCAAAAATAATTTGTAAAAATCCAAGTAACTTCACATATCTTCAATGTAAAGGGTTTAAACACTGTTTCCCATGCTTGTCCAATGAACCATAAACAATTAATTAACATGGAGGCATGGGGACTGCAGATGTGGCCAGGGCAATAAATTGCAATGTCTGTACTGTAAGATGCCTAAGACAGCACTACAGGGAGACAGGACAGACAGCTGATCGTCCTCGCAGTGGCAGACCACATGTAACAGCACCTGCACAGGATCGGTACATCCGAACATCACACCTGTGGGACAGGTACAGGATGGCAACAACAACTGCTCGAGTTACACCACAAACGTACAATTCCCCCCACCAGTGCTCAGACTGTGCGCAATAAGCTGAGAGAGGCTGGACGTGTTCTTCCTGTCTGGGTTGGTGCCCCCCCTTGGGTTGTACCGTGTCGGAGATCTTTGTGGGCACACTTAAATTCACACAGGACACCGAATAGGACAGGAGAAGTACTCCAGATATAACAAACTGACCCTAGCCCCCCGACACATAAACTACTGCAGCATAAATACTGGAGGCTGAGACAGGAGGGGTCAGAAGACACTGTGGCCCTATCCGAGGACACCCCCGGACAGGGCCAAACAGGAAGGATATAACCCCACCCACTTTGCCAAAGCACAGCCCCCACACCACTAGAGGGATATCTTCAACCACCAACTTACCATCCTGAGACAAGGCCGAGTATAGCCCACAAAGATCTCCGCCACGGCACAAACCAAGGGGGGGGGCGCCAACCCAGACAGGAAGATCATAAAGATCATAAATAAAGACAAAACAAAGGAAATAAAGGTCAGAATGTGACACATACAGTATCTGCGCGTGTGCACGAGTTCACTTCAACGCTGCTAGTTGTTCCAGATATTGACCCAGTATGCTGCTTACTTTCTGTGTCTACGTCATATCGCTGAATCTACCTTCAACTGTAATCATAATCAAAGTTCAAGTTATAATATGACAAATAGGGAATTCAGTGGTCAAACCAGGCCATTCCAGACACACACAAATATATATATTCATTTAGCAGATGCGCTTATCCAGAGCGGCTTACAGGAACAATTACGTTTAAGTGCCATGCTCAAGAGCACATTATTGACAGATTTTACACCTTGTCAGCTCGGGTATTTGAACCAGCCCAATACTCTTGGCTGTGCATCATTCCTTTCTGTGGGCTGATTTGCGGGGATTTGTGTAGAGGTTTGGCTAAAGCTTTGAGGGAGATTGCTGGAGTGTGTCCTTAGCCTACACCACGTTGCTACGCTAGCTAGGCTAATGCTTTGAGGGAGATTGCTGGATTGTGTCCTTAGCCTACACCATGTTGCTACGCTAGCTAGGCTAATGTTTTGAGGGAGATTGCTGGAGTGTGTCCTTAGCCTACACCACGTCGCTACGCTAGCTAGGTTAATGCTTGGAGGGATATTGCTGGAGTGTGTCCTTAGCCTACACCACGACGCTATGCTAGGTAGGCTAATGCTGGAAGGGAGATTGCTGGAGTGTGTCCTTAGCATACACCACATCATTACGCTAGCTAGCTGTACTACAGTCCTGGCTTGTTCTCCCCATGTCAACTCGACAGGACAATAAATAATAGATACACAATGAGTAACGCTAACTTGGCTATATACACAGGGTACCAGTAGCGAGTCGATGTGCAGGGGTAGGAGGTAATTGAGGTAGATATGTACATATAACTAGGAATAAAGTGACAGATAATAAACAGTAGCAGCAGCATAAGTGATGAGTCAAAAAGGTTAGCGCAAAAAGGGTCAATGCAGATAGTCTGGGTATCATTTATCATGATAAATACTTTGTCAGGAAGGCTAGAAAAATCTTCAGATGTCATGTAAGTCTTATCTGTCACCTGCAGGCCACTTTCTCTCCCTATATCAGCATATCTTAGTGGGAGAACTATGGATCTCATTTGACCAAAATGGATTTCCTTAGGGGTGTTTGCTTCCCGCTTTGTTATTGATCCAGCAGCCTTTCAGGAAGCAACCTCACAGACCTCTCCCTCTCTCCAGCTGTGTCCCAAGTGGCACCCTAGGGCATCACTTTGAACCAGGGCCTACTGTATGTAGTGTACTATATAGGGAATAGAGTGCATTTGGGACAGAGCTACTGAATGTGGGTTCAGCTCATATTCCAACCTGGTGGAAGCTAGGGAGGGTTTGGATTCAAGTCTCAACATGTGAGCTGGGGATGTGCTCAATGCCCTTCCTGTTTACCTCCTCAAGGACTCCTCTTTTAGTCCAACCAAATAACCCAGAGGCTGTGCTGCCCTGTGTTGTGGTTGTGGGGCATAGCGTTTCAAGTTTATTAGAAGCATAGTTGTGTAACAATATAACATGAGATCCCCTTTACCAGGACCACATAATGATAAGCTACAAGTTTATTTTATTTGTTTTCGTTTTTTTATGCGGGAATAGAGTTTAGAGTTGTTGTCAGTTTCATTCTCATAGTAAATGAGAAATGAAGACAGATGTATATTTTTTTTAAATCTCTGGCCCCCCTGCAGTTTGCATTTCTTCTATGCATTCAGATAAGTCTGTGAATCCTAAAAGCAAAGCTTCCATCTATCATTCAAGCCACTCTCAGTAGTTATCTGGTTCTAAGTAGTGATCTAGACCAACACACACACACACACACACACACACACACACACACACACACCTCCCCTCCTAACACCCCCATATTTTAATTCATTAATCAACAGAGCTGCTGAAGCCTTTTTGTGAATGCACAGCCGTTACTGAGGCGACAAGATGGCGTCTCTTCAGGGGGGTGTGTGAGTGAAGGTTCTGGGTAGATGGGCCATTCCCCAGTGTTTTGCAAATGAATGTGCCCTCGACGGCCTCCAGGATGGCATGGATGATTTACATGGGACAATCCCAACCCCCTCCACATGCACGCACGCACGCAGGCACACACATACACACCAAACTCCCAGCCTCCTGTGAATTTTGTCAGGCTTAGCCCAGCCTACTAAAGGGCCACTATGGTATGAACCGATGTGGGCCATGCTGGTAATTCTCCCCGTTGTACAACAATCCTACCACCCTTTCCTCCATCTCTTGTCATGAGCTAAATCCTCTACACCACATATGTCAGAGTCAAGGCCCGCGGGCCACATCCGGCCCGCAAGAAGGTTTTTTACGGCCCCTGGGATGATCTTGATTTATTATTAGAACCGGCCCGCAGCAAGCCGGCAGCCCGCAGATCTTTTACACGCACCAATACTACATTTCCCACAATGCAAAGGTGACGCACCGAGCAGTAGGCTGCTTCATTTCAATATTTATTGGCACAGCAGTCGTCAGCATCACAGTAAAATTAACTTTCAGATACCCATCAAAAATGGCAAAACGGAAGGTGGATACTGAGAACCGGGGGTTTCAAACAAGGTGGGAGTCGGAGTATATGTTCACGAAGGTAGCTGGAAAACCTGTGTGTCTTCTGTGTGGAGAAAGTGTGGCGGTACTGAAAGAGTATAATCTGAGACGACATTATGAAACGAAACACGCGGACAAAAACAAGAATATGGACATGGAACAAAGGCTACAAAAGGCAGAGGAATTAAAACGAGGCCTCAAATCTCGACAGGCTCTGTTCAAAAAAGCCAAATCACAAGGCCAGGCTGCTGTCAAGGCCAGTTTTATTTTGGCAGAAGAGATCGCTAAATCAGCCCGGCCATTTACGGAGGGGGATTTCATCAAAAACTGCATGATTAAAGTTTGTGACGAAGTTTGCCCAGAAAAAAGGCAACTCTTTTTAAATGTGAGTCTGAGCAGAAACACCATTGCCGAGAGAGTAGACCAGTTGTCCATCAATCTAAAAGAGCAGCTTGTGAAAAAGGGAAAAGATTTTATTGCATATTCCTTGGCTGTGGATGAGAGCACCGACATTTCTGACATTGCCCAGTTGTCAATTTTCATCCGCGGAGTGGACTCCAGCCTAAGCGTGACAGAGGAGTTTTTGGCTTTACGTCCTATGCATGGCACAACTACGGGGCATGATTTGTATGAAGAGGTGTCAAGATGTGTAAATGAGATGGAGCTGCCTTGGGAAAAACTCGTGGGTTTGACAACCGACGGAGCACCTGCGATGTGTGGACACAGGAGCGGACTGGTGGCGAAGATACGGGAAAAGATGCAAGAGGAAAACGCGACAGGTGAGCTGACAGCTTATCATTGTATCATACACCAGGAAGCGTTGTGCGGTAAAGCCTTGAAAATGGAGCATGTAATGAGCATCATCACGCGCACAGTTAACTTTATCAGAGCCAAAGGTTTGAATCACCGCCAGTTCAAGGCATTTCTGACGGAGTTAGAAACGGAGCATGGTGATTTGCCTTATCACACAGAGGTGCGATGGCTAAGCCAGGGAAAGGTGCTTCAAAGATGTTTCGAGCTTCGTGAGGAGATTTGTCTATTCTTGGACAGCAAAGGGAAAGACACAACACAACTCCGAGACGAAATGTTTCTGTGTGAAATGGCTTTTCTGTGTGACATTACGAGTCATCTGAATGCAATAAACTTGCAGCTGCAGGGTCGGGATCGTGTCATCTCTGATATGTACAGTACAGTGAAGGCATTTAAAACCAAACTGACTCTGTGGGAGACGCAGATGCGGAAAGAAAATTTGAGCCACTTTCCCAGCTGCCAGACCATGAAAGAGAAGCTCTCTACCAGTGCGTTCCCGAGCACACAGTTGGCTGATAAAATAGGTATGCTTACCACTGACTTTCGACGCCGATTTGCTGACTTTAAAGCACAAAAAAGCAGGTTGGAACTGCTCGGTAACCCATTTGCTGTTGACGTGGAAAGCTCACCACCAAACCTCCAAATGGAGTTGATTGACCTCCAATGCAATGATGCACTGAGGGAAAAATATGCGGCAGTGGGTGCTGCGGAGTTTGCCCGTTTCCTCCCCGGCACAATGCCCCAGCTGCGCATCCAGGCTGCTCAAACGTTGTCTATGTTTGGCAGCACATACCTGTGTGAACAACTGTTTTCTTTGATGAACCTGAACAAAACATCACACAGAAGTCGACTTACTGCTGAACACCTCCACTCAATTCTGAGGATTTCTTCAGCTCAGAGCCTTACCCCGAACATTGATGAACTTGTGGAAAAGATGGGACACCACCAAGTATCACCCTCAACCTCAAACAAGTGAACATTACTGTGCAATCACATATTTAGAGTTTTTACTCAGTTCAAGTTTAAAAGTTAAAATTTAATATTTGTTTTCACTGCATGTTACTTCTCCTTAAACAAAGTGTTGTTTTTGATTAATAGATTTTTGCACTTTATTTTTTTGTATTTCAATCCAATTATATTTTAAAAATATTTCAGTTGAGTGGATGATAGAAAATTGCTATTATTGTTTTTTCTTTGAAGTAAATTTAGCCCACTTTTGCTAAAATAGAAAATATAGTCTACTGATGGTGCCTTGAATACCGGTTTCTTTCATTTAATGTTCATGTTATGGGGATATTTATATAAAGGAAATTTGTCTTTTGTGTCTGTTGAAAATTAAAGATTACTGACAGAGCCATAAGAAAATATTGCTTTATTTATCTGATCATATTGTAATATATTTGTTAGGTTTTCAGTAGGTTCAATTAGGTTCACTAGACTATATGCGTCATTTAAAAATTTTTCAATGAACATTCGAACAGTCCGGCCCTCGTCTTGTAGCTGATTTTTTTATTTGGCCCTCCGTCCATTTGACTTTGACACCCCTGCTCTACACGATGAGAGTAGACTGTGATGTAAAAAAAAAGTACACTGAACAAATATAGAAACGCAACATGAAACAATTTCAAAGATTTTACTGAGTTACAGTTCATATAAGGAAATCAGGCAATTGAAATAAATTCCTTAGGGCCTAATGTATGGATTTCACATGACTGGGAATACAGATATGCATCTGTTGGTGACAGAAACCTTTAAAAAAGGAATGGTCGTGGATCAGAAAACCAGTCAGTATCTGGTGTGACCACTATTTGCCTCATGCAGCGTGACACATCTCCTTGATCAGGTTGTTGATTGTGGCCTGTGGAATATTGTCCCATTCCTCTTCAATGGCTGTGCGAAGTTGCTGGATTTTGGCTGGAACTGGAACACGCTGTCATAGACGTCGATCCAGAGTGCCCTATGCTCAATGGGTGACATGTCTGGTGAGTATGCAGGCCATGGAAGAACTGGGACATTTTCAGCTTCCAGGAATTGTGTACAGATCCTTGCGACATGGGGCCGTGCATTATCATGCTGAAACATGAGGTGATGGAGGCGGATGTATGGTACGACAATGAGCCTCAGGATCTCATCACTGTATCGCCGTGCATTCAAATTGCCATCAATAAAATGTAATTGTTTTTGTGGTCCGTAGTTTTTGCCTGCCCATACCATAACCCCACTGGTACAGTGGGGCACTCTGTTCACAACTTTGACATCAGCAAACCGCTCACCCACACGACGCCATACATGTGGTTGTTAGGCTGGTTGCAAGTACTGCCAAATGCTCTAAAACGACATTGGAGGCTGTTTATGGTAAAGAAATAAATATTAAATTCTCTGGCAACAGCTCTGGTGGACATTTCTGAAGTCAGCATGCCAATTGCATTTGTAGTATTGTGTTGTGTGACAAAACTGCACCTTTATGTGTGGTCTTTTATTGTCCCCAGCACAAGGTGCACCTGTGTAATGATCATGCTGCTTAAACAGCTTATTCCTATGCCAGGTGGATGGATTATTTTGGCAAAGGAAAACTGCTCACTAACAGGTATGTAAACAAATGTGTGCACACCATTTTAGAGGAATAAGCTTTTTCTGCGTATGGGACATTTCTGGGATCTTTTATTTCAGCTCATGAAACATGGCACCAACACTTTACATGTTGCGTTTATATTTTTGTTCTGTGTACTTGAAAATGTAAGACATTCACTGAGTTTCATTAGAAAGAGGTGACTAGAAAAGTATTGAGATCTGTGTACCTAAATGTGACTGCTTTGCAGAGCAGAAAATTGACACACTGACTTGTTGGAAAGGTGGCATCCTATGACGGTGCCACGCTGAAAGTCACTGAGCTCGTCAGTACGGCCATTCTACTGCCAGTGTTCGTCTATGGAGATTGTATGGCTGTGTGCTCGGTTTTTATATACCTGTCAGCAACGGGTGTGGCTGAAATAGCCGAATCCACTTAATTGAAGGGGTTTCCACATACTTTTGTATATATAGCTTATATATTCTGGACTATGACATTGTTTGTTCTGATATTTCTTAATGGAAAAATTGGGGGATTTGTGTCCACATACTTTTGTGTATATATATATTATCCTAGTAGGTCCAACAATGATACACAACACTTTAAGGTCCATATTATTATTTATTTATTTATTTCGACATTTTAATCCAGAGTGATTTACTGTGGTGAATGCATACATTTTCTTTGTACTGGTCCCCCATGGGAATCTAACCCACACCCCTGATTTTGCAAGCAGCATGCTCTACCAACTGAGCCACCCGAGTTCCCTTCTTTATAAACTACAGTGAATAATACCCATCGGCTATCAATGGTACTGTGTGTGCATACTGATAGAGGATAAAGGTAATGTGTTTAGGAGGCAGGTGAGTGGTCGGCGAGGAATGTAGCATCTATCCATTCCCATTCCCTCCCTGTACCCCTATCCACTTTCCCTGTACCCAGAGCGGCACCAGATGGCCAGCCTCAGGTTAAGACATCTGTATGCTTTCAGTTAATCCCACCTGCCCTATTTCCTACTAACAAATAGCTATTCAGGACGCGGCTGTTCAAATTATAGACATGTTCGAAACTGGAAACCAAATATTTATGGAACATTTCAGCCAAATGAAGTGAAGAGTAAAAAACTGACAGTTCTCTAAAACAAGGATTCTCTAACTAATTCCTTTGATGGGGAGTAGTAACACATTTTTTTTTACAAACAAGCTTGTAATAACTCTCAGAAAGTGTCTAAATTCAGATCCATGTGTAAAACACCTTTGATGCATTTAGTAAAACTTCACCCTTTCAAATGAATCATTCTGTGAGGTTACGTCCCAAATGGCACTCTTTCCCCTTTACGGTGGACTGCTTTTGACCAGGGCCCATAGGGAATCCCATAGGGCTCTGGTCAAAAGTAGTGCACTATATAGGGAATAGGGGGTCATTTGGGACGGACTCTGACCCACGAGAGGCCACTGTTATGTTTCAGTTGCCTAGACGGTCTTATAGGTAACCCCGCAGAGAAGAACCAAATCACCTGCGGCTTTAGAAATAGGCCTCAACTCACATTTCCACTTTTACAGGTTCTCTTAACACTAACAAGGAGGGCATCAAAGGGCTGCTGCTCAGTGGATTTTAATGTCCCGCTAATGGCTTTTAAAGGGTCTTTTGAATGCTTTTTCATATATAGTTGCTCTATGCCCCAGCCCCAGGCAGCCCCGGCCCTTTTCTCCAACCCCCACCCCAATCCCCCAGCCCCATGCATCCCTATTTTCCAACCCCTACCCCCACCCCAATACCCCAGCCCCATGCAGCCTTATTCTACAACCCCTACCCCCACACCAATTCCCCAGCCCCATGCAGCCTTATTCTCCAACCCCTACCCCCACACCAATTCCCCAGCCCCATGCAGCCCTATTCTCCAACCCCTACCCCCAACCCTATTTCCCAGGCCCATGTAGCCCCAGCCCTATACTCCAACCCCTGTCCCCAACCCTATCCCCCAGCCCCATGCAGCACCAGAGTTCGTACCCCAGTCCCCTACCTCTACGCCAGCTCCATGGCGAGGGATGCTTGATAACTTCGTGACAGGGGGCCCCACTGTGCACATAGCCAGTCAGCCAGTCAGGGTGGGGCAGTGATGATGACAGGTATGGT
Organism: Oncorhynchus mykiss; assembly: GCF_057628025.1. NCBI lineage: Eukaryota > Metazoa > Chordata > Actinopteri > Salmoniformes > Salmonidae > Oncorhynchus > Oncorhynchus mykiss. The sequence goes on from NC_143029.1 coordinate 14,513,010, forward strand.
GTTAGCCCTCGTGGCCACTGACAAATCCAGGATCAGGCCAGACATGAGGGAGCAGCAGGCCAACAGGACAAGGGTTATGTCCCAAATGGTACCCTCTTCCCTATATAGTGCACTACTTCTGACCAGAGCCCATACGGAATCCGCTAGGGTTCTGGTCAAAAGTAGTGCACTATATAGGGAATAAGGTGCCATTTGGGACATAGCACAGGTGAAAGGGGGCCTGTCTGTGATGAGGGAGCACAGCTGGTCACACAGAGAACTCTTCCACCTCTGTTCCCTGAAGTCACACTGACTAGCAGCCTGCCAGGAGTGTGTATTGTCCTCCTAGCCTAGGGATTTGCCATTTACTTGTCACTTGTGAGATGAAATTGTGTTATTATTCAGTTCAATGTGATCCAGGCAAGGTGCAAAGTTGCTCATATAGCAAGCAGAGGAGGAAATGTTTCTTTGTTTTTTTAAGATGCTATGCAAAGTTTACATATGACCATATCACATCGCCACAGTCTAGTCTGTAGTCAGCATGGTGAGATTACATTGATTTAGTAATGGTTTTATCCCAGCTATTAGCATTAGCATGTCTCCAGACTGAACAGACCGTGTCCTTTTAATGAACAGGAAGCCTGTTTCTATTACCAATATAAACATTAGCTATTCCTTCAGGATGAGAGAGAGGGAGAGTGAGAGAGGGGGAAAACGAGAGAGAGAAAGAGAGGGGGAAAGCGAGGGGGAGAGCGAGGGGAGAGAGGGAGAGGGGGAGACCAGAGGGAGGGGGGAGAGTGAGAGGGGAAGACCGGGGGGGGGGGGAGAGTGAGAGGGGAAGACCGGGGGGGGCAGAAGGGGGAGGGGTGAACTGGCAGTGGACTGTTGTTTTCCTGCCTGAGACTCATTCCCATTTTATCTGATTATAAAATCAGGCTATTACTTCATTTCCTTAGATAAGCAATTTGATTCCTCTGAGTTCCTTCAACTCTTTTCAACGTATGCTAATTTTGGAACAACGAAAACAGTGGCATTGAAGGAGGATCTATTGTTGGCAGGCCAGGAGATTGTTCAAATGTAAGCAGCCAAAACACACTTAATTGGCATGTTGTTATCAATGCAATCAGAACACTAAAGGGCTGTTCAAAGACCCAGCAACTTTAATTTGCATGAGGGACTGAGTGTGAATAGCGGTTTTAACAGTACTTATTTAACTGTTCAATAAAACATAATGAAATACTGTGGCCTACCACAATCTGGTTTTCATAGTCTCTGTTTTATCTTCTTTATTTCATGTCATAAACACAACCTGCATTGAACATTGATATCTTCTGATGTAGCATTCATATCTGATCTGTAAAGATAACGTTTATCTGCATGTAAATGACCAGGGACACTTGCCAACCACAACGTTTGTTGAGAACTATCTGCTCTTGCTTCAGTAAAAAGGGAGCCAATGTTATCATAAGCACCAAGCAACAGCAGCTGAGCCACCCCGGTCAGTCGAATCCTTCTCTTGTTGTCATGTCTGTCGGCCGGTGTCAACGTTTATCAGATGGTCATGGCTTTAGTCTGCGCTGCCGTCAGCATTTGGTTCCCATTTAAATATCTCAACGCCAGTTAAAAAAGTCAGTCAATTAAAGGAGCTCAAACCATTCACAGGCAGGAAATGAGGGTCCAACTATGACGACCCAGGGAGAAGCTGTAGGGCTTTAAGAACAGACATATAAAGATATAGAGAGCGAAAAGAAAGAAGGTTTTTTAATCTCCATGCAGGGAGTATCCAGAAGCAGTGTAGCTTTGTGTCTGTCACTGATAAGGTGACACTGTGTCATGGTTGGTTGAGACTTCCTCTCAGTCTACCAATGAGAGAAAATGCGTGTTTGAGATCAACTACATTGCAGTCGGCGAGTGCAAAATGTCTGATGTACAAATCATAATGAGTAGTCATTAAGGGTGTTCAGTGATTTACAGATCAGTCAGTCTGCAGGCGTTGATTGCAATGTAGCCAAACTCAAACGCGTCCAGAGTATGTTGACAACGGGGGGCATGGAGGTGCTAACAGTCAAGGTCTCTCTGGATGTCCCCGTCCACATGTGTGTAGTGTTTAGTGTCTGGTCCATAAAATCAAAGGCCAATTTGGTAAATTTGTGTTAAAAACATGTGAGAAAAGGCTGGCGGACCTATAAAAGCAAATTGGTAACCATATCTGCCTTTAGACAGGCAGCCCAATTAAAAAAAAATGATTCACTAATTGGTCTTTTGACCAATCAAATCAGCTCTGAAAAAGATTGGATGTGAAAAGATCTGATGTGATTGGTCAAAAAAACTATTAGTGGAAAAAAGTGTACATAGAATGGTTATTGTTTGGTGACACCAGATGACTTGGCGACTGTTGTTGTTGCAACAGTCAGACCAATGTAATAGTCACTTTAAAATCTCCAAACAAGCACGGCAAAAATCAAAGGACAACACGTGAATGATGGAAGAGAACCCTGTATGAAGTGCCACAGACATAGCTCAGCATAATTCAAACACACCAAGGTTGCCTCCTTGATTTTCTTTTGAGTGCGTGGGGCTCACCTCCTCTGATTTCTCCAGTCAGAGGTTGTATCCCAAATGGCACCCTATTCTCTAAATAGTGCACTACTTACCATAGGGCCCTGGTCAAAAGTGGTGCACAATGTAGGGAATAGGCTGCCATTTTGGATACAATCACAGATGAATGGAGATTAAGGGGTGCTTGAGGTGAGAGCTATTAAAGGATATCAGATGCCATCTTTGGCAGAGTCACACCAAGGGGTTTGTTTGAGGAGGGAGACAGAAGCAAATGTCTGAGTGGAGTCTACCTATCTGCCTGTGGTACTTATCTGATAACTGTATGTCCTGATGAGGTGTTGAGAGAAAGATGTGCTTGACTTGGTGGACCACACTGCTCTGTTCCTTCATGTTAAGGGCCCTTTTCAAATTAAACTTAAAGATGAGTATAGTGATGGCTCTCACTTTGTGGGGCTCTTACAGTGGTAACTACAATGGAACATAGTGTCTGGAACCAATGAGTGAGGCTATATGAACTGTGCCTCACGTGATGAATCTGTTCATGCTGTACAGTGAACCCATTTACACTGTAGAGCTGTGTTCAAATAGTATTTGAAATCTTTCACAACTGAGCTCTATTGAGTGTGCCTTGCTGGCGGAATGGAACCAATGGAATAGTCCCAAAAATGCAAACCCCGCCAACCTACCACCATAGGCAGGCTCAATCAAACACTCAAAGTATTTATTTAAAGATTTCAAATACTATTTGAACCCAGGTCTACTATACTGTACTGTGGGAAAGGACTCAGACTATGTTACAATCAGTATGATACCCCTGGACTGCTACCGCTGCGCTACACCCATGTACTTCCCCCATTTTACTTTAATCAGGAAATGTCCCTGACATGTTTATTTGGGTTACTGCCGCACCGCCACAGAATCACATGACCTGGGGGGTCAGATTAAATCATAAACTCAGACCCACCCCACTGCCTATTCCAAAATAGAACTCCACATTAGGGTAAAACCATAGAAATAGAATGAATAAAACCTTCCTTCCAATTCTATGGTGTAAACTGTGCTTGGCTTCTCTTATTGCTTTGTGACACATTGAGTGGAGCTCTCAGGTCTTATCCAATTAGACTAGAGCAGTTAACAGTAGCTGTAATTTGCATTAGGGTCCTATTGTGGTCCAGATTTATGCTATAGCAGTATGGAAGTCAATAGGAGCTGCACAGGGACACAGTGGAAATCAATGGGGCCATTATTCTCCTGACTGCACCAGACTTTTTTTAATGATATTTAGCAGATGCTTTTAGCCAAAGCAACTTACAGTCATGCAGGCATTTTACATATGGGTGAGTTTAACCCACTACCCTGGCATTAACAGCACCATGCTCTACCAACTGAGCTACAAAGGACCAACAGAGTTAAGTGACACTTGTGTGGGATAAGTTCAGATAAAACTCATCTCTCCTTTTTCTCTCTTTTCAGTGGTTTCCTCTTGAACCATGGGGATGTTAAAGGCTATTCTAAACTCCTCTGCTGCTATAACAGTCTGACTTGTTTTTGTTTTTTAAAAGTTTTTAAAAAGAAAGAAAGGACATGTTTCCTGTTCACTCCTCTTCCTCATTCTCCTCCTGCGTCACTCCTGTTGTTCTTGTCTCGCATTCGGACGCTTGTCAAACATTTGATTTACTTTTATCTTTAATTTCACAGGATATTTTATTCCCATTCTGGCCTTTACAAGTGAAATACAAGGGTTATATTAGGGACAGAGGAAATGCCCCTACATTAATTTTTGTTTATTTTTGGTTTGTTTGAGAGAATCTGTGAATATACATAAGTTCCTTATTTATGTAACATTTCCACATAGCATAGGGACAGAAGTGGTATACACTGCTGTTAGTTAAGAGCCACTCTATGAAGGTAATTGCTAAAATTACACTTTAATAATAAGAAGTAAACTACAGAAACTTGTAATTTACTGAGAGAGAGAGCGAGAGAGAGAGGCTTATACTGGTCTTTGGGAAATATATTTCACACTCATCTGGGACCTGTGATATCTCCTGGGCCCCTGACCGAGCTGTCACTTTGATGGGCTACCGGCTTGGCTAGGCTCTGGACAGCCGCACAATGAATGCAGAGCAGCCTGCAAGGGACAGGGACCGTGGTTGCGTCTCAAATGGCAAAAGTAGTGCACTATGTAGAGAATAGGGTGCCATTTGGGATACGAACCAAGTTCAGACCTACCACAGCAAGGCCTGGCATAGCGCTCACATAGCAATGCAGTGGAATAAGCTCATTATATAGATTTTCAACTCCATTTCTCCATGGGTCACTGTGTTGGGGATTGTAAGTAATATTTTAATAGTTTGTGAATTGAGTGTTTCAATATTCTTTTCCCTGTCTCTTCCCTCTCTCTGTGGTGACTGTCAGAGCAAATAATACATGCTTGAGTGTATAACTTCTCTGTCAGTGTGTAACCAACAGTTCTCTGTGGTTGTGCAGCCTCTCCCTCTTGTTGTAACCGGGACAGCTGTGGCCCTGGATCCACCCACACACCACTGTTGGTGGTGACAAAAGGAGCTTAGAGCTTTCTAAATGTGGAGCCATACCTCAGACAGGCCGTCAGCGTGTCTCCAGAAGCCCTGAATGCAGCTCCAGCAGGCAGCTGTGGTTATGCCATTCATCCTATTGACTGGAGCCCAGGGAAGGCACCCCAGCAGCACACTCCTCCTCCCAGCCGGGGCCTGCCTCGGGCTGCATATGTAAGCCTAGTTGCACCAAAAGAGCCCTCCCACTGTTCCAGTCATGTTATAATAGGATTCCACTATTCCATCTCTCTGGGCCAACCAGCTCCTCCATTTTGAACCTCAGTTCTCTATTCATTTTTGCATTTAACCAGCCATGACAGTCTCCAAAAAAAAATATATATATAATAATAATTAAGATCCAGCTACCAATAAAATCTAAAAAAGTACAGAAAAGGTGTTTTCAAAAATTCCCTGGTGTTCTTTGTATGGGTGATTTCCTAACAAGCAGCTTTGGCGAGGGTTGACGAGTCCTTGCAGCTGACACTTGTAACGTATCACTCCTACCTTCCTCCTTCTACACATCTAAAGCTGTGCCGTTAGCTGGCCTCTATGCTTATTTTAATGGAATTAGCGTAACACAAAGCATCCGCTTAAAACTCTCTGACGAGGAAGTCGATTTCCTGTGCTGTTTTAAAGGCAGCTGTGGGGGCCCCTCATTGGCCCCTTATACCTAGCATGCTTCCCAAATGGCACCCTATTCCCTATTTAGTGCACTATGTAGGGAATAGGGTGTCAATCGGGATGCAACCCTAATGTATCAACCAACACACGTGTGACACCCTGCCTGGTGTGGCACATACAACCAGTTGTACATGCTCTATAAATCATCACCCACATCTTTCAGCTGAGGATGTCAAATCAAATGGCAGGGATTTAGTTTAGTAGGCAGGGCTGGTGGGACAACACAGGCAGAGGTGGAGAAACTGGAGACAACTGGCATACATTCCACCAGAGGTATAGGGGGATATTCAATACGTATCAGCAGCTGGAAACACTCACAGAGAACAGGAGAAGGAGAGGAGGCGGAAGAGGTGTGTGTGCGGGGACCAGTATGTGAAGCTTTGCCATTGAAGGCCACTATGGAGTAGCCAGGGTGTGTTGGATAACTGACTAGATCACGTCTTTGTACCGCAAATTGAAAGAGATTGCAAGATCATTCTTATTCTCAATGAAGATGACATGCCAGCTAGCTACATAAATCAAACTACTGTCTCATATCTGATCCTTCCTTCTCATCGCTCACTCCCTTTTAGAATGCACCCAGATGACCTCGCGGGGTAACGTCAGGACAGGGATCTGTCTGAGCATATTTCACACGTGGGGGAATAACGGCAGCACAGCTGAGAAGCTTACATAGGTTGCATCCCAAATGGCATCCTATTCCCTTCATATGGCGCTACTTTTGACCAGGGCCCATAGGGAATAGGGTGCCATTTGGGACACATCCTGAGTCTCTCACTTCCTTCCCTCTACTACATGCCACATAACGATCAGCGGCAAATATTCTGCAACCAACAGCTCTGTCTTGTCAGTGGTTAACGACCAGACATACAGAACCTCTTTGAGTAGCTTCAGCCTCCCTGTGTGTGGAGTGAATATCAGACAGAAGGTTATATAATGAACATTGGCGGTTAACAATTAACAAGGAAGGAATATCAGGGAATATCATATCTGATTGGAGATAAGGACATTTTTTGCATAATTTAGCTAGCGAGAAAGTATAGATTCAAAAAGGGGTGTGGTATCAAGGTTGTGGTGCTCTGAATATATAATACTTATACATCTACTTCCACCGTAATATTTTCGACAAATAGTACAAAGTAGATAAGAGACCAGGTAGGTGGTTTCAGTACAAATGTCTATTCGTTTTGCTTCCTTGTTGTTTTTCTCACACCTCATCTTCGGAGTCCTACTTAAGGAGAAGGTGATTTTCCAGAAGGGGACTTGGTTGTAACTCACCAGTCTTTGTTGTTAGTGACAAATCAAGTCGTCAAAACAGCTAATAAGATGGTGCTTTTCTTCAATCCAGGATTCCCTAACCAAACATAGTGTGTGACACCTCTCTTTTTTCTCTCATACACATGCTATTAATAATAGGTTGTTGCCATGGACGATGTAAGTCACGCATTTCCGTGGTTTTCCGAGCTGTAACACGCAAGATATGAACCCAGGTTTCCCACAGGAGCAACCAACATCTTGGACCATTAGACCAAGAGGAAATGCCCCCTTGGACCAAGGGTAGACACTGGTTTTGAAGTTCTCTACCTCATCACATGACCACGACCGACTCATGTCCGCTACACCAACACCTGTGACAGTTGATTTACCTTACCCCCCAAAAAAATGACCATGTCTGGTATCATCTTGCCATTACAAGAAGGGAAAAAAACTATTTTCATTTTCACAGCCCTTGATAGTCTTTGACATGTATTTAACAACAGTCAATGTTACAGGGAAGTTGCCATAATGTGAACTCCCTACACCCTCCTATGGTTGATCATTCATTAATGCAACCAGCAAATCATGCCAGCCAGGAGTTAACAAGCTCTGCCTCCTGATTGGTCAAACACAGCCTGTATGACATTCCCCCTGAGGTAAATTATGTATGAGTCCCAAATGGTGCAGTACTTTTATAGTGCAGTACTTTTCACCAGGGCCCAGGGAATAGGGTGCCATTTGGAACACAGTATATGACTCATGGAGGACCTGGGCAGTCACAACTGGAGAGGTATGTTTAGGAACTGCTGGATGAGGTATGTTTAGGAACGGCTGGATGACATCATTCATCAGCCGGCATTGTTACAGGAGGGGTGTTGACAACCAGAGGTCACCACGGCAACAAGGCAGACAGCAGCAGCAGAAGCATGAGACATTTTTAATCTGGGTAATGAGGAGTTAAACATCTGGCAAAGGAAGAAACAGAGCTGTCAGGTGTGCCCTTCACATTACGGCTGTGCTGAATGGCCTCATTCACTTAAAAAATATATATTTTTACACAAGAGAAAACATCCCCATACAAGACCCACCTGACTGACTGACACAGTATTTGCGTCTCAAATGTCACCCTATTCACTATATAATGTACTACTTTTGACCAGAGCCCTATGGGCACTATATAGGGGATAATGCGTCACTTGGGAAACAGCCAGGCTTTAGGACAGCTCCCCGAGTCCCTGCATACAGCTGCAGACTTCCCTTGAGAGATCTCCCAGTGTTACTGTAATAAATGAGGAAACTACGATCAGGGTGCCACGCTGTATTAATTACCACTAATAGGTTAGTCGATAAGATGATTTATTGTCAATTTTATCTCTAGTAAAGCCCCTCACCCACCCGGGTGTAGGTACCGGTAGTACGTGACTCATTTGGCTTAGCATAGATTTCCCAACCACTCCACTTTAGCCATCAATCTCTCGGTGGTGGGCCGCGTTGTATGTCCTCTTATCATGTGACCCCCTCTGGTTATTCCTATGCACATGAAAAATGACAGCATATAAGTGCAGATGACCTGAGGAAATTACAAGTGTGTTTCACGTGGAAGGGCGACAACCCCCGTTCATCTTCTCCTCTATTAGTCAGCCTTTCCGTCATGCCGGTTCTGTCTCGACTCACTCACCTGACACACGCAGGCATTTTAGAGAGACTCATTGGCGTTTAACGAGGAAAGTCGTTGTAATGCTGGGATGAAATAGAGTGAAAACTGCAGGGAGTTTCAGTGTGTCAGGGAGTTTCACTAACTAAATGGTGCGTCGGGATGTCATACCAGAAACAATTTTGAGCAAATAACCTTTTTTTATACTGTCTTTGAATCAGAGTAGTAAGTACATTACAAGTTTAAATACTGGTGATAACTCATATGCCTGTGTTATATTGATGCTCTTTGAAATTATATATTATATACAGTGGAGTCCGAAGTATAACCGAATAACGCAGCGGTCTAAGGCACTGCAACTCAGTGCTAGCGGCGTCACTACAGACCCTGGTTCGATTCCAGGCTTTATCACAACCGGCCGTGATTGGGAGTCCCATAGGGCAGCGCACAATTGGCCCAGCGTCGTCCGTGTTCGGGTTTGGCCGGGGTAGGCCGTCATTCTTAACTGACTTGCCTAGTTAAATAAAGGTTAAATAAAACATTTTTAAAAAAGATGAGCAAAAATTACTGTATACATTTTTTTTATTTTTATACTGAGTTATATTGTATTGTAAAAAAAATGGGTCATTATAATATTTTATACTAATACAATTGCTTAGAGAAAGGGATTTTGTTTAACAAGTAATACAAAAAAATCTCTGCGTGATTGATATGGGTGGAGAAAATAGAAAGCGGCCTCTCTAAAAGCATGCTGACCTTTGACATGGAAAGGTGGAAAATAGCAGTCTATATGTGCATATTTATTCAGGCGTAACATTTTATCCGTTGACCTGTATAGCATTATTTGAAACCCTATTCCATGTTACCTATCATACCCTCTGAAACGAAGAGGCAAAGATTAATATAGAGAAAATCTCATTGGGAGGTTCGCTTAACATTGGAGACAGTCTTTACTTGTAGGTCTCCAAGTTCTTTAACATGAGAAAAGCATTCGACATTCAAAAACCGTGAGATTCACCCACAAGCTGTGTGTGTATGCCTGAGTAAAGGGAAAGAAAACATTTCCACAACCATTTATCTTATATTGATCATATCATCATATCTGGGTGTTAGGATATCCCTGAGACACTTAGCTCTTTGTATATAGGACATGAATCGTGTAATCCTCAAATGTAGATATGTTTCCCTTTCTAAAAAGCACCGGTGAGATGGAATTGACTCTGACTTTATGTAACGGTGATGTGGACAAGTGAGGCTAGATCCCAGCCTGGTTCATCAGCTTTAACTTGAATCATGTTTAAATACTGTTTTACTTCACATGTACAGTTGAATTCGGAAGTTTGCATACACTTAGGTTGGAGTCATTAAAATGTGTTTTTTACAAACACTCCACAAATTTCTTGTCAACAAACTATAGTTTTGGCAAGTCGGTTAGGACATCTACTTTGTGCATGACACAAGTTATTTTTCCAACAATTGTTTACAGACAGATTATTTCCCTTATAATTCACTGTATCACAATCCCAGTGGGTCAGAAGTTTACATACACCAAGTTAACTGTGCCTTTAAACGCTTGGAAAATGTCAGAAAATGATGTCATTGCTTGGAAGCTTCTGATATGCTAACTGAGATCATTTGAGTCAATTGGGGGTGTACCTGTGGATGTATTTCAAGGCCTACCTTAAAACTCAGTGCCTCTTTGCTTGACATCATGGGAAAACCAAGAGAAATTAGCCAAGACCTCAGAAAATAAATTGTAGACCTCCACAAGTCTGGTTCATCCTGGGGAGCAATTTACAAACGCCTGAAGGTACCAAGTTAATCTGTACAAACAATAATACACAAGTATAAACACCATGGGACCACGCAGCCGTCATACCGCTCAGGAAGGAGATGAAAGTACTTTGATGCAAAAAGTGCAAATCAATCCCAGAACAACAGCAAAGGACCTTGTGAAGATGCCGGAGGAAGCTTGTACAACAGTATCTATATCCACAGTAAAACGAGTCCTATATCGACATAACCTGAAAGGTCGCTCAGCAAGGAAGAAGCCACTGCTCCAAAACCGCCATAAAAAAGCCAGACTAAGGTTTGTAACTGCACATGGGGACAAAGATCGTACTTTTTGGAGAAATGACCTCGGGTCTGATGAAACAAAAATAGAACTGTTTGGCCACAATGACCATCGTTATGTTTGGAGGAAAAGGGGATGCTTGCAAGCCGAAGAACACCATGCCAACCGTGAAGCACCGGGGTGGCAGCATCATGTTGTGGGGGTGCTTTGCTGCAGGAGGGACTGGTGCACAAAGTAGATGGCATCATGAGGAACGAACTTTATGTGGATATATTGAAGCAACATCTCAAGACATCAGTCAGGAAGTTAAAGCTTGGTCACAAATGGGTCTTCCAAATGGACAATTACCCCAAGCATACTTCCAAAGTTGTTGCAAAATGGCTTAAGGACAACAAAGTCAAAGTATTGGAGTGGCCATCACAAAGCCCTGACATTTAACCCAAGTTAAACAATTTTAAAGGCAACGCTACCAAATACTAATTGAGTGCATGTAAACTTCTGACCCACTGGGAATGTGATGAAAGAAACCAAAGCTGAAATAAATAATTCTCTCTATTATTATTCTGACATTTCACATTCTTAAAATAAAGTGCCGATCCTAACTGACCTAAGACAGGGAATTTTTACTAGGATTAAATGTCAGGAATTGTGAAAAACTGAGTTTAAAGTATTTGGCTAAGGTGTATGTAAACTTCAGACTTCAACTGTATATACTGTATTCTAGTCAAGGCTCATCTTATATAACTACTGCTGTACACACCTTTTTCTATTCATACACTGTCCATACTGTCTATACACAACATTATACATACAGATGTGTGTGTCACAAATGTGAGTACACCCCTCACATTTAAAAAAAAATATTTGAGTATATCTTTTCATGTGACAACACTGAAGAAATTACAATTTGCTACAATGTAAAGTAGTGAGTGTACAGCTTGTATAACAGTGTACATTTGCTGTCCCCTCAAAATAACTCAATACACAGCCATTAATGTCTAAACCGCTGGCAACAAAAGTGAGTACACCCCTAAGTGAAAATGTCCAAATTGAGCCCAATTAGCCATTTTCCCTCCCAGGTGTCATGTGACTCGTTAGTGTTACAAGGTCTCAGGTGTGAATGGGGAGCAGGTGTGTTAAATTTGGTGTCATCGATCTCACACTCCCTCATACTGACTGGTCACTGGAAGTTCAACATGGCACCTCATGGCAAAGAACTCTCTGAGGATCTGAAAAAAATAATTGTTGCTCTACATAAAGATGGCCTGGGCTATAAGAAGATTGCCAAGACCCTGAAACTGAGCTGCAGCACTGTGGCCATACAGCGGTTTAACTGGACAGGTTCCACTCAGAACCTGCCTCGCCATGGTCGACCAAAGAAGTTGAGTGCACGTGCTCAGCTTCATATCCAGAGGTTGTCTTTGGGAAATAGACGTACGAGTGCTGCCAGCATTGCTGCAGAGGTTGAAGGGATGGGGGGGTCAGCCTGTCAGTGCTCAGACCATACGCCGTACACTGCATCAAATTGGTCTGCATGGCTGTTGTCCCAGAAGAAAGCCTCTTCTAAAGATGATGCACAAGAAAGCCTGCAAACAGTTTGCTGAAGACAAGCAGACTAAGGACATGGATTTTTTATTTTACCTTTATTTATCTAGGCAAGTCAGTTAAGAACAAATTCTTATTTTCAATGACGGCCTAGGAACAGTGGGTTAACTGCCTGTTCAGGGGCAGAACGACAGATTTGTACCTTGTCAGCTCGGGGATTTGAACTTGTAACCTTTCGGTTACTAGTGCTAACTAGTAGTATTCCAACATGATAATGACCCCAAACACACCTCCAAGACGACCACTGCCTTGCTAAAGAAGCTGAGGGTAAAGGTGATGGACTGGCCAAGCATGTCTCCAGACCTAAACCCTATTGAGCATCTGTGGGGCGTCCTCATACTATTATTATTTTTATTGGTGCGTAATTGTTATGAAAGTTGTATTGTCAATTTTGTTTTGTATTTAAACGCCACTTTAAATGTGTACATGACACTGCAATAAAATTTCCCCCATGGAGACAATAAAGCCAGTAAAATGTGAGGGGTGTACTCACTTTTGTGATATACTGTGTATATATATATATATATATATATATATATACACAACATCAAATCTAATTTTATTTGTCACATGCACTGAATACAGGTGTAGACCTTACAGTGAAATGCTTACTTACAAGTTCTTAACCAACAATGCAGTTTTAAGTTAATACCTAAAAAAAAAGTAAGAGATAAGAAAAACAAACAATTAAAGAGCAGCAGTAAATAACAATAGCGGGGCTATATACAGGGGGTATATATGTGCGGGGCGCAATGGTGTAGAGGTAATTGAGGTAATTATGTACATGCAGGTAGGGTTATTAAAGTGCCTATGCATAGATAATAACAGAGTATTAGCAGCTTAAGGGGGTGCAAATGGTCTGTGTAGCCATTTGATTAGTGGTTCAGGAGTCTTATGGCTTGGGGGTAGAATCTGTTTGGAAGCCTCTGCGGTAGCAAAGAGAACAGTCTATGACTAGGGTGGCTGGAGTCTTTGACAAGGGCCTTTCTCTGACCCCGCCTGGTATAGAGGTCCTGGATGGCAGGAAGCTTGACCCCGGTGATGTACTGGGCTCTGTAGTGGCTTGCGGTCGGAGGCCGAGCAGTTGCCATACCAGGCAGTGATGCAACCCATCAGGATGCTCTCGATGGTGCAGCTGTAGACCCAAGCCAAATATTTTCGGTCTCCTGAGGGGGAATAGGTGTTGTCATGCCCTCTTCACGATTGTCTTGGTGTGCTTGGACCATGTTAGATTGTTGGTGATGTGGACACCAAGGAACTTTGCTGACAGGTGACATGACCAAAAGTAGGTGAACATCTGCTCATTGAACATCTCATTCCAAAATCATGGACATTAATATGGAGTTGGTCCCCCCTTTGCTGCTATAACAGCCTCCACTCTTCTGGGAAGGATTTCCACGAGATGTTGGAACATTGCTGCAGGGACTTGCTTCCATTCAGCCACAAGCATTAGTGAGGTCGGATACTTATGTTGGCGATTAGGCCTGGCTCGCAGTTGGAGTTCCAATTCCCATAGGTGTTCGATGGGGTTGAGGTCAGGGCTCTGTGCGGGCCTGTCAGGTTCTTCCACACCAATCTTGACAAAACATTTCTTTATGGACCTCGCTTTGTGCGAAGGGGCACTGTCATGATGAAACAGAAAGGGTCTTCCCCAAACAGTTGCTACAAAGTTGGAAACACAGAATCTGCTCTTCAATAAGGCCATTCTACTGCCAATGTTTGTCTATGGAGATCGCATGGCTGTGTGCTCGATTTTATACACCAGTCAGCAACGGGTGTGGCTGAAATAGCCGAATCCACTTATTTGAAGGGGTGTCCACATACTTTTGTATATATAGCTTATATATTCTGGACTATGACATTGTTTGTTCGGATATTTCTTAATTTCTTCATTTCGGGGGATCTGTGTGTATTTTTTGTATTGTTAGGTATTACTGCAGTGTTGGAGCTAGAAACAGAAGCATTTCACTGAACTGTAATAACATCTGCAAAATATGTGTACGTGACCAATAACTTTTAATTTGATTTCAACCATGTTTCCACCACATTGAAGATATTCGATAAGAACACACACACACACACACACACACAAAAGTGCTATAGTTGCTACAAAAACTGTCTAAAGTGGTGCCATTTGGAGTATGCATCCCATATGGCACACTATTCCCTGTATAGTGGACTACATATGGTTTAGGTAAAAGGTAGGGCCCTTTATAGGGAATAGGGTGCCATTTGGGATACACAGTGAGTGTGGCCGTTTGCTGGGGGCCAGACAAAATGTTACCTGCAGTCGGGTTGGTTGTCCCTGAGTTAGTACCCTCACTCACTGGTTGCCGTACTGTGGTCGACCCCGGCGGCTTTTCCTAGCTGTTTTTGTCATGCTCCTGCTCAGGAACCAGGCCCTCTCCAGGCACTTCATAATTAACTGGAATGTCGACACCAGATGAACTAGGTTTAAATAATTGCTTATTTTGTCATGATCATTATCTTTGTATTTGTATTTTCCTCTGCTCCTCCTCTCATCTCCATATCCTCCCCTCCATCTCTCCCTACCTTCTTCCTCTTCTCCTCCTCTCCACCCCCTCCTTCCCTCCCCTCCACCTCACCCTCCCTTCTTCCTCTCCATCCCCTCCTCCACTCCCTACCTTCTTCCTCTCCTCCTCCTCTCCACCCCCTCCTTCCCTCCCCCTCTCCCTCCCTTCCTCCTCTCCATCCCCTCCTCCTCTCCCTACCTTCTTCTTCTCCTCCTCCTCCTCTCCAACCCCCTTCCCCTCCCCTCCACCTCACCCTCCCTTCTTCCTCTCCATCCCCTCCTCCTCTCCCTACCTTCTTCTTCTCCTCCTCCTCTCCAAACCCCTTCCCCTCCCCTCCACCTCTCCCTCCCTTCCTCCTCTCCTCTCCATCCCCTCCTCCTCTCCCTACCTTCTTCCTTTCCACCCCCTCTTCCCCTTCCCTCTACCTCTCCCTCCCTTCCTCCTCTCCTCTCCATCCCCTCCCTACCTTCTTCCTCTCCTCCTCCTCCTCTCCACCCCCTACTTCGCTCCCCTCTACCTCTCCCTCCCTTCCACCTCTTCCTCCCTTCCTCCTCTCCATCCCCTCCTCCTCTCCCTACCTTCTTCCTCTCCTCCTCCTTCTCCTCTCCCTCGCCTCCTGTCCAACACCTTTACCTCCCCTCTTCCGACCAACCTCCCACCATTGTCTTATTTGCTCACAATTTATGACATCCTATACTTACCTTTAAATGAGCATGCTCCTGGGATGGAGTGTCTTTCTGAAGAGGCTTGCCGGAATCTTCAATATCAAGTACCTGGAAGCAATTTGTGAGTAAGCCCATGACAGCTTTCTAATGAATTTGTTTAGCTTCAAATGAATTCATGGAGGTGCACAGTAAAATCGGACATATGAAAGATACCAGTATGAGGGAGGGAGATATTTGATCAACCCATAGTCTCCTCCTGCTGAAACACCATAAATTAATTGTTTTTTATAAACTCTGTTGTTTGAGCCTTGAATGCTGATTGACTGACAGCCATGGTATATCAGACCATATACCACTGGTATGACAAAACATGTATTTTTTCTGCTCTAATTATGTTGGTAACCAGTTTATGATAGCAATAAGGCAACTCAGGTGTTTGTGAGGGCTGTGTGAGGGCTGCGTTGTGTTGTGCCTAAGAACAGACGTTAGCCGTGGTAAATTGGCCATATACCACACCCCCTCGGGCCTTATTGCTTAAATAAATACAGTACAGAATGTAGAGAGTAATACGCTGCTTACAGGAGCATTAAGAACACAAAGAAGGAAGAAAGTCTGGCAGACCCTACAGAATACAACATAAACACGTCAAAATTAGGAATAAAACACAGCAGTATTGAGGCTCCAGCTCCAACCTTTCATTATCAGAGGCGAATGGGTCCGGTATAGCAGGCCTCTTCGGACATGCCTTCAGGACATGCATGTAGGTGGACTGTGGTTGAAAGATCTGCAAGCATTTAAAACACAGCACTAACCATCTTATGTTACCTCCTGCCCTTACCAGACATGTCAAGACTTGTAAGGTGGAAAGACACTGCACAAGAAGTTGATTAGGTTTGTAGTCAGCTATCAAAAGGCCTTTTCTGAAAGTGTCTCCTGTTTCATTTGTTCAAAGGGTAAAGGGTTTTTGAGTCTTTTTCAAATTATTTTTCTTTGTGATGCTTAGGAGGGAATTATTATTAAAGTTATTTTTGCTTGAGCAACCACTACTCTGTATAAGACTTACATGCTACAGTTTCCCAGCCATAAGTCCCTCTCTACTTTTAATCATGGAACTTGCAATTTGCCTTAAGAAACCACCAAATAAATGTGATTTCATTCATCCGTATTGAGCTGGATAATCACCATGGCAATAGTGTTTGATAGATATGTTCATCGCTGGGCTTTGTCAGGCCCTTCTGGCTCTCTGGCCGTATGCATGGCACATACAACTATTCATTTGTCCCAAATGGCACCCCATTCCCTACATAGTGCACTACTTGTGTCCAGGCTCTGGTTACTATATAGGGAATAGGGTGCAATTTGGGACAAACCCTATGACACCGAGCCGGCTACAGGAATCAATAGTCTGAAAAGGGCAGGCACACACACACGAATCTATGTCCACTACGACAGTCCCGCATGTTGACTCTGTCCCAAATGGCACCCTATTCCCTATGTAGCGCACTACTTTTGACCAGGGCCCATAGGGAAAGGGGTGATATTTGGGACGCACACCTTATGTGCCTTCACCATACAGAGTGTCACTAAAAAAGTTCCCTGCAGGCAGAACAATCCATCAACGAAGGGCCTGGTCTTCAGACTAAACACACTCTCATTATAGCAGGTCAGCACCCCCCGAGAGCTCCTGAATACATATTTACTATTACAAGACAAAGGGGTAAACAAATGTGGCTACGGGGAAACACATAGATAAACAGTGCTGTTGTCAGTGGGTGCCCCGGCCATGCCTAGTTTGAACACCTCCTTGTTGAGTCTCAGACACAACAACAGGTTACAAGACATCATTTAGTAGTCTGCTCTGAGGTCACACATTTACATTATCCAGAGAAACTTACAGGAGCAATTAAGTTAAGTGCCTTGCTCATTGGCACTTCAATAGATTTGTTCACCTAGTTGGCTCGGGGATTCAAACCAGCAACCTTTCGGTTACTGTTCCAACCGTTAGGCTACCTGCCACCTCTGCCCCACTTGTGTGGGTAGACTGTGAGCAATATGCATCCCCTGAGTTTTCCCTGTGTATTTCACACGGAGCAGGTGGGAAGTGAAGGAATGACTACATACAATTCACTAAATATCCATCTATGTTAGACTAACTCTAATACAAGATCAGTCTGCTGCCTGATGGTGGTGAAACAGGTTACATTCATCACACCTTGATAAAGGCTCTTTAGCTGAAACGCAGGTCAAATGAATCCACAGCGAAGAGAGATGAGTGTGTGAATGTATTTTTTATTTGTGTGGAATAGGTTACATTAACAGACAGTAGGCCTATCTGACTTCACTTCAGGTGATTGTAATTCAGACCAAGACACAGGAAGCTGCTAGTTGATGCTAATAAGATGCCCCCCTGCCACCCTCTTCTATACACACGCAAAGAGGTAGGAGGGGAGAACCTGAGAGAGCAGATTTACAGCCCCTCTGCTGTGCTGTTTGCATGTGTCTGCTTGTGACAAACACTCTAAAGTGTTAAGTAGACTCTGTTTGCATTCATGACAAGACCCTCCAGTTTTTAATGGTCTGCGAAGTGTCAGACCTGGCATGTGTCCCAAATAGTACACATGTTCCCTATGTCATGCTCTATTTTTGACCAGAGCCTATTTGGTCCTGGTCAAAAGTAGAGCACGACATAGGGAATAGGGTGCCGTTTGGGACATACACCTGGAGTATGTGGTGGAGACAACAGCAGGTCAGCTTCATTACAGTATGTATGGCTTTGTGACACTCTCAGCACTAATCCTGATGACAGTGTTCTAGTCTACAACCTCCACACTTCCTGTAACTGATTGTTGTCTGGCTATAATCTCAGCTGTCTCATACATAGCCTACAGAATTATTGCCCTACTGCCTTGCAAATAGCTAAAAGCTGCAAACAACATTTTGCCTCTAACGCAACCTGTTTTGAGGACTATTAGCAAAAAGCACAATGCTAAGCTATTCAAAACAAATTAACTAGATAATGTGAACAGAGCTAAATATATATTTTTATTTTAAAGATGCTGTTGCAACTTTTTCATTTGATTCATGAAATGTACTAAAACTGCAGTAAACTGCAGTGAACTGTAATAACTGACATTTCAGTAGTCTGAGTGCTTTTCACTGACTCAAATGAACACCTCAGACTCAGAACGACTTCTTCCGTGAGATGAAGGGACTCCCCAGTAAGGAGTAATAGGATGCTGTTGTTTCACAGCATGGCTACAGCAGGGCCCTGGTCAAAAGAAGTGCACTGTAAAGGAAACAGGGTCCCATTTGGTATCCATCCACCATCTCCACAGCCACTCCAGCCACCTAGCGCTCATCCACCACACACCAGTCACTCACATTCCAGGGAGAACAGCTTGCACCTAGCGCTCATCCACCACACACCAGTCACTCACATTCCAGGGAGAACAGCTTGCACCTAGCGCTCATCCACCACACACCAGTCACTCACATTCCAGGGAGAACAGCTTGCACCTAGCGCTCATCCACCACACACCAGTCACTCACATTCCAGGGAGAACAGCTTGCACCTAGCGCTCATCCACCACACACCAGTCACTCACATTCCAGGGAGAACAGCTTGCACCTAGCGCTCATCCACTACACACCAGTCACTCACATTCCAGGGAGAACAGCTTGCACCTAGCGCTCATCCACCACACACCAGTCACTCACATTCCAGGGAGAACAGCTTGCTTATACAGCTTTGCTTCCAAAACAACGGTGATAAAGCCATCCCCAACTGCTTGTCTCCATACCCACACAAGAGATCTTCTGTTAACAGCCCTAATGGTCACCATTAGCTCCCCTCTTCCTCTAGGTGACTTGCCTTTGTGAGCACAGAAGGTGAAGGAAAGCAAATGGAGTACACCTGTCTGGAGGCTATTCAGAAGAAATCCATCCCAGGATCTTCAATATCAGATTGGCCCCACAGTCAGAGCTCTGGTATTGATCCTCTGCTTTCAGTCTTACAGATAAGCACTGTGGAGAGAGATGAAAACATTCAAATATAGAATCCTTTGCCTTTTCAGTCTTCACTTGTGTTTTATGCTATCTTGATATTAAAAAAGCTCTTAATCTAACAAAGCACAGGATATCATTGACGCTACTTGAGAAAGCTGGGTGTTTTTTTGCACCAGGTGTTGTTGTTTTGTTGTTGTTGTTTTGTTACACTACATTAATCCAATGGGATGATAGATATGTGGCATGAGAAATGCAAAAACCTAACTTAGCTGTTGCTAACAAGCACTAAAGGGCTGATGAAAGCAGAGAAGGCTATAAACACAAATATGATGCAACACTTCAGCTAATTACAGCTAACACTTCAGCTAGCAACAGCTAGTCATTCTTTCAGACAGGTATGACTAAATTAGATAGACAATTATTTAGGGTTCTGCTATATATGCCACACATACACCTATTGCAAAATTGTCAAACTGGACAATATGTCACTGTGTGTGTGTGAGCCATATGTAACCAGCCTAATCTGATGAGAACACTGGGGCCTGAGTTGTCTGTTTTGGTAACGCATTTGAAGCTGGGTCCTGCCACACTACCCAGTGTACTTCCTGAGGAAAATTAATGCTGGTGAGTGCTCTCCCCCCTCTATACCCCTTCCCCCTATCTCTCTCTCTGCATTTCTAATGTGCCATCACATGATATTGAATGGGGGGAAGGTAGAGTAGAAGAGTGGGTTTGCTGGAGTGCTGGTAAATGAATGCCCTCTAGGGGCCAAAAAGAGAGCTAGAAAAAGCCTTACAAGAGGGGAATCTGGCACCGGCCAAATAAGAACTGATGCTGGGGTGGTCTTTAGAGAGAGGCTGTTTTGTTCCTTGACACAGCAATCTATGTGCCAGTCTTTGATAATGTCTCTCTCTCTCTTTGTGTGTGTGTGTGTGTGTGTGTGTGTGTGTGTGTGTGTGTGTGTGTGTGTGTGTGTGTGTGTGTGTGTGTGAATGCATTTGTGTTCAGGGATAAATGCACAGTTAGTACATAGAGAGAGGTTATATTTCTCTCACTAATACACTCGCCTGGACTGTGTCTGTCACTGAATGCATAAAAAGTACAGTTGCCATCCTAGTGGGAAGAAACTAACAAACAATAGAAATGAATGACAATCACACTTCTGTTTTGTTTTCAACACAATAGGGCTTCAATTCACATCATTATAAAACTAGAGTAATAGTCCTTAAATCACATAGTATTGGTCACATACACATATTTAACAGATGTTATTGCGGGTGTAGCGAAATGCTTGTGTTCCTAGCTCCAACAGTGCAGTAATATCTAACAATACACAACAATACACACAAATCTCAAAGTAAAATAATGTAATAAAGAAATATGTTTTATACATCAGATGTCTGTTAAACAAAAGAAGAGTGAAATACACACCATAAACACTCTTATGGTTGCTGCCTAAATAATATACATTATTGAGGTCAGGTGCCACCATCAGTGTCTTATCCATTCAATAATACCTGTTTGGCCAGAGATAACAATCAGTGGTGGAAAAAGTACCCAATAGTCATACTTGAGTAAAAGTCTAAAAGTATTTGGTTTTAAATATACGTAACTATCAAAAGTAAATGTAATTGCTAAAATATACTTAAGTATCAAAAGTCAAATTATAAATAATACAAAAATCCTTAAATTAAGCAAACCAGATGGGACCATTTTCTTGTTATTTTGATGTACGGATCCAACACTCAGACATAATTTACAAATGAAGCATGTGTGTTAGTGAGTCCGCCAGATCAGAGGCAGTAGGGATGACCAGGGATGTTCTCTTGATAAGTACGTAAATCTAACCATTTTCCTGTCTTGATAAGCATTCAAAATGTAACGAGTACTTTTGGGTGTTAGGGAAAATGTATGGAGTAAACAAGTACACTATTTTCTTTGGGAATGTAGTGTAAAAGTAGTCAAAAATATAAATACTAAAGTACAAAAACCCTGAAAAACGACTTAAGTAGTACTTTAAAGTATTTTTACTTAAGTACTTTACACCACTGAAAACAATGCAATACAATAATACTGTTTTATGGACTGTCTAAAAACTGATGCACTTATTTTTGACTTTCCCAATGTAGTATCTTCCCATCTAATCCCTACCATCAGTGCATTCAATATTCCTGTCTCGCACACCCACTGAGGTATAAATCCAGACAGCATGAATAATTCCGCCCACATGCCCCCACCACCAATGAAATCTTGTGTGGCAGCAAAGGGTTAAAATAATGTCTGGCGGCCGCTGGGAGGAGTTAAGAGCCGTGATTGGGTACTAAAAAATGACGTAACCGATATGAAAGCCCAAAGAACTAGTTAAGAGGGCAGTTGATAACTTTGAGAAAGAGTTGTTTGAATGAGCTGGAGGTGTAGAGTGACCAAAAACTAGTTAGCAAAGCAAGGAGTTAGCAGAAAGTGACTGTGGGTATTTGAAACCCTGCAGTGCCTTTGAAACATACGACGGAAACATGGTACAGCAAACAGAACACAGCGAGACGGAGAGTAGCATGTCCAGGGAAGCTACAGACACGGAGGAAAGCGAAATGATGGCGTGCAGCCCGGTGCCACTGAAACCCGTGAAAGCCGACTGGTGCAAGACAGCAACCGGTCACATCAAACGACCCATGAATGCATTTATGGTGTGGTCGAAAGTCGAGAGGAGAAAGATCATGGAGCAGTCTCCGGACATGCACAACGCGGAAATCTCCAAACGACTTGGAAAGCGGTGGAAATTGCTGAAGGACAGTGAAAAGATCCCGTTTATCAGGGAAGCCGAGAGGCTCCGGCTACAACACATGGCTGATTACCCCGACTACAAGTACCGACCCAAGAAGAAACCAAAGCTCGACAGTTTCACTAAACCAGCGGTGCAGTCACCGGAGAAGACCAGCCTCAAACATGTAAAAGCTCCCAGTAAGAAATTCACTAAATTGAAAACTACTAAGGTGGTGAAAACGAGACCGTCTCACGACCCTCGCTACGACTATGTTTTCACCAGCTTTAAAACTACTAGCAAGTCCGTAAAAATGGAATATACTGACGATGAGGATGACGAAGAGGACTACGAGGAGGAGCTGTCCTCTCGGATTAAAGTGGAGGAGGACGAGGAACCGATACCGTACAACATCGCCAAAGTGCCCGCGAGCCCCACTTTGAGCTCCACTGCCGAGACAGAGGGCGCGAGCATGTACGATGAGTCTCGGAATCCGAACACAGCTTCCAACAGACTGTTCTACAATTTCAAGAACATTACCAAGCAGAGCACAACTTGTCCTGCTTCACTCTCACCAGCATCTTCATTCAGGTCCGTGTCCAGCTCGTCCAGCTCCAGCGAAGACGCGGATGATTTACTGGTTGACTTCAGTTTAAATTTAGCATCCTGTGCTCACGGAGCGGAGCTGGGGAACTCGAATTCAGGGAATCTCTCTCTTTCCTTTGTGGATAAGGACTTGGACTCTTTCAGTGAGGGCAGCCTCAGCTCTCACTTTGAATTCCCAGACTATTGCACCCCCGAGCTGAGCGAAATGATCGCAGGGGATTGGCTTGAGGCTAACTTTTCAGATTTGGTATTTACCTACTAGCTAACTAAGTACAGAAGGAGTCATCCTCTGGTAGTAGGTGGGACAGCGTTATGATCAGCCGGTTCCCTCCCCAGCGCTGTTATTACCATGGAGGGAAGGAGGGTGTCCTCCATGAACTGAACCAAGATTCGTTACAATGTGGTACCATTGCAAAAAAAAGTGACATTCATGTCACCCTGACAGGGTTTTATGGATTTTCTTCGGGTCTGCAGTGAAACTGCTCAAATTAAGTGGACCACAAAGAGTAGAATCTGAACTATGCATTCCCATCCTACTTGTAACCACTTGGGTTCTGAAAGCACGACTGGGCAGATGCAGGCTAAATCTGAGACACTGTTCATTCAGGATGTGTAACTTTTCAAAAGGTTTTATGTGATTTTTCTGTATTTCACAAAACTGTTTTTTTCTTATCAGTTCCGAATCCCTACTGGTATGGAAAAGTAGGCTAAACCCGCTGTAGAACACAGGTATGACAGGAAGCAGCATTTTGATACATAACCAACATACCTCATCTTTAAAAAAAAAAAAAAAGTAAAATATTTTCAGGCATATTTTTGTACAGTTAAACTAAGGGAATGTTCTTACTGTGCTTTCAGTGAGTTTTTTTTCAGGCACTTCTAGTTCTACCCGGTTTCATTTTAGTTTAGCACACAAGGGTTAAACAATATAAATTTGCATCTAAATGCCTTGCGTTTATTTTAAGCTATGTATGTACAGAACTAGATCAGATTTGGGGTGTTTTAAGGAGTTAAGTTGCAATTGGGGAATATAGACCTCATTGCTGGTACTAGATTCAAGATTGTATATGTTCTGTAAAATAGTAAAGTTAGGAGTTTATGTATATCGGTGTGAATGGGTCCCAGATAGCAGGTGTGAAACTGCATTTTCTTGCATTTTATCATCTTAATGGCACATATTGTTTTCTTCATTATTTTGTGCAATATAGGCTACTCTTAAATGGATCATCTGCGTTACGTGTCGTCATACTGAAGGCTGTATCTTGACAAAACTAAATAAATCAGCTGGAACTGGTTCAACTGAATTTGCATGTTTTGTTATGGGGACATAATTGACAAACACTATTGGAATTTTAGAGCTTATTTGAGCAAGTGTAGCTGCTGTAAGGACAACTCTAGTTTCAATGATCTCAAATAGCATGTGATTGTAGTGTCTTCATTGAGTGTGAATAGGGCATTTTATTGTGAGACCTTCACATGCATGAGAAGTACACTGATATGACACCTTAGATGCAGTGATAGTTAAATTTCAGCAAACCAGGGCTCTAAGCTGACCAATTTTTACAAGGAGCATGTGTGCACCTAAAGTTAAAACAGGTAGCCGCACACAAATACATTTAGTCGATGACAAATTTGACGTAATGAAGTTGGAATCCTTAATTATTCTAGGCAATTTAGGTATATTCCCATTTATGACTTTGCAGGGTGGTAAACGTTGCTCCTGAGAATATCCTTCAACTACATGAAGCCAAAGAAGTACACTATTCAGCGCCAAAGAGACTTAACTTGGTGAGTCAAAAATACTCTGGTCTCCACCTCCCCTCCTGATGTCAGCATGACCAACTGAGGTGGAATGACGACACTGGTTGCAACCCAAATGGCACCCTATTCCCTATAGTACACTGCTTTTGACCAGAGCCCTACAGTGGAGGTGTCATAATACCCATAAAACCTAGTGGTCAAAAAGGGTAATGGTTTCAAACATTCCTTTTTCCCGTAGAGGATTTTAGAAATACTTAAGGGCTGTGTTTTGTGTAGGCTTACCCTGGCATGATGTTTTAATAACCATGCACATCTCAGACAAGGTGACTTTAATCAATATATTTGGCTCTATTTACTCTCAGATTTGAAAATTGCTAATTAGTATCCAAGAAGAAATACAAATCTGCAAGCTACTGCACTTCATCTCTATCTGACACCTTTGCCAACAGGTATTGTGTCAATTTAAAACTGTCACAAGACAGTTCACAGATGGTTAATCCAGAGATTCTTACCTTTGCTTCGATTTGGCAGTCTCGTCCAGATCATCCTGGCATTTGTAGTTCTTTATGATGGCCACATTAGCAGCTAATTAGTGTTTCATTTTGGGGGGTAAATACAGGCGAATATATTGATAAGACACCTTGTCCTAAAGAGATTTACATGGTATCAAAACGAAACACCAGGGTAAGCCTACACAAAACAGCCCTTATTTTAAATATTTCTAAAACTCCCCTATGGGAAAATGTATGGTAGGTTTTATGGGTATTATGACTCATAATGTGGTACGCTTTGGGGAGTAGAGTATGCAATATGGTGCCATTTAAAGAATGATGACACTCTTCTTCACTGGTGATAGCTCTCTGTCACATTTGGTAGCAAAGCTCACTTCAAAACATTAGATAATTATGTGTGTGTATGTAGTACTTGCCATATTTTGGTGGCATCTTCACCTCTGGGTGACAGTAAAGACACTGGATGCATCCCAATTGGCTCCCTATATAGGGCTCTACTTTTGACCAGAACCTTATAGCTTCTAAACACATTCAAGCCATGATAAGAGTGTTGTCCAGTCCAACTCCATGGCCTTTTGATGGATACGAAAACAGGTACTTTTTCATAGTAACACAAGACCGACTGCAGTAGTCAACCGGTGGGAACCAAGCCACTCTCAAAAAGCATCCGGTATTCTCCAGCCTCTGCTCAGCTCCTTCCAAATTCTTATCCTCATCCTAGTACTTCAATATAAAGCCAAAATTAGTTGTGTACTGTTTTGCTTATTGTGTCTAATTGCATCAACATACCATCCATCCACATAGCCATTGATATAGTAGGTCTGTCTGCCCTATGCCCTGAAATGATAGATATAAATGAACACCCACAAAAATGTTTGTAGCCGTTTGAAAGGCTATACTAAGTGTGTATGAAGGGATAGGACGTATTGACCCAGTTTAACATGAGGATATCCCATTTGAATGTACAGTATGTTCAGAGTCTACAGTATATGCATACAGTGCATTCGGAAAGTATTCAGACCCCTTGACTTTTCTCCCATTTTGTTACGTTACAACCTTGTAAAATTGATTAAATAGTTTTTTCAATTGGCATTCTACACACAATACCCCATAATGACAAAGCAAAAACAGGTTTTTAGACATTTCAGACCCGTCACTCAGTACTTTGTTGAAGCACCTTTGGCAGTGATTACAGCCTCGACTCTTCTTGGGTATGACGCTACAAGCTTGGAACACCTGTATTTGGGGAGTTTCTCCCATTCTTCTCTGCATATCCTCTCAAGCTCTGTCAGGTTGGATGGGGAGTGTCGCTGCGCAGCTATTTTCAGGTATTTCCAGAGATGTTAGATCGGGTTCAAGTCCGGGCTCTGGCTGGGTCACTCAAGGAAATTCAGAGACTTGTCCCGAAGCCACTTCTGCGTTGTCTTGGCTGTGTTCTTAGGGTCGTGGTCCTGTTGGAAGGTGAACCTTCACCCCAGTCTGAGTTTCTGAGCACTCTGGAGCAGGTTTTCATCATGGCCCGCTCTATACTTTGCTCAGTTTATCTGTCCCTCGATCCTGACTAGTCTCCCAGTCCCTGCCACTGAAAAACATCCCGACAATATGATGCTGCCATCGCCATGCTTCACCGCATGGTGCCAGGTTTCCTCCAGATGTGACACTTGACATTCAGGCCAAAGAGTTTAATCTTGGTTTCATCAGACCAGAGAATCTTGTTTCTCATGGTCTGAGAGTCCTTTAGATGCCTTTTGGCAAACTCCAAGTGGGCTGTCATGCCTTTTACTGAGGAGTGGCTTCTGTCTGGCCACTCTACCATAAAGGCCTGATTGGTGGAGTGCTGCAAAGATAGTTGTCCTTCTCGAATGTTCTCCCATCTCCACAGAGGAACTCTGGAGCTCTGTCAGAGTGATCATCGGGTTCTTGGTCACCTCCCTGACCAAGGCCCTTCTCCCCCGATTGCTCAGTTTGGCCGGGCGGCCAGCTCTAGGAAGAGTCTAGGTGGTTCCAAACTTCTTTCAGTTAATAATGGACGCCACTGTGTTCTTGGGGACCTTCAATGCTGCAGAAATATGTCTGTACCCTTCCCCAGATCTTTGCCTCAACACAATCCTGTCCCGGAGGTATATACGGACAATTCCTTCAACCTCGTGGCTTGATTTTTGCTCTGACATGCACTGTCAACTGTGGAACCTTATATAGAAAGGTTTGTGCCTTTCCAAATCATGTCCAATCAATTGAATTTACCACAGGTGGGCTCCAATCAAGTTGTATAAACATCTCAAGGATGATTAATGGAAACAGGATGCACCTGAGTCCAATTTCGAGTTTCACAGCAAAGGTCTGAATACTTATGTAAATACGTTGTTGTTAACAAAAATTATTAGCAAAAATGTCTAAACTTGTTTTCACATTGTCATTATGGGGTATTGTGTTTAGATTACGGATTTCTATTTATTTAATCAATTTTAGAATAAGGCTGTAACGGAGCAAAATTAGGAAAAAGTCAAGGGGTCTGAATACTTTTCGAAGGCACTGTATATGTGTATCAGCTCTAGCCTACCACACAATATGTGTGATTGTATGACTCCTAAATTGAACCCTATTTTCTATATAGTACACTACTTTTGACCAAGGCCTCTGGTGAGAATATAATCATTGATGGGATAAAGAGTGAATAGCCATTTGGGAGTCTTATATGTGCATTTGAATGTGTCAGCTGTAGCACTACCACACAAGATGTGTGTGTGTGTGTGTGTGTGTGTGTGTTATTTCCTTTGGGTCAGAGTCCTTTGTGCTGCTTCTCTTATTGACATAAGATGTTCTTCCTGTTGGAGAAAAATTGCTGGCGAGGAGAGAGCAGATCTAGTAACCCACAGAACTTCAAGAAAGAACGGCCTGAAATCATTAGCAAACACCGCACACAGATGAAGCTCAAGGCTCTTACTCTCCTAATGTTGTTTAGAAAATCTACGCTTGGCTTGATTTTTATTTAGTGGAGAGAGGCTAGAGAGGGCTTGTTCAGCCTTGTTGCAAATGTATTACATTGTGGACTAATTGTTGTTTATGTGATGTATTTATTTGCAATTTTACAGCTGTCCTTCCTGCTCCTGCAACACTTAGTTCTGCCCCCGTCCCATATGGGTTGTGTACCAAATGACACCCTATTCCCTATTTAGTACACTAGTTTTGACCAGGGTTCTATAGGGGAATATGGTGCCATTTGGGACATAGACATGGACTGTGATTTGTCCCACACACACCAGCAGAACACAATGATATGGAAATAATTTGTTTATTGTGGTGTGGCTGTGGCCGCATGCATCTTCAGAACAAATGGAACAGAATATAGTCTCATGGATCAGATAAAGAGTTTATCTATTTAATCTATTATGATCTGTACTATGTTAATAATCCTCATCGGTGAGGCCAGAGATGGGCAACTTTGATGGGGGTGGAGGCCACAGAAAATCTGAATTCATGATGAGGAGCCGCAGTTACTCCCCCTCCTTAATTTTGTGCAATTCTACACATTTTGCCATGGGGTGTAGAGCAAATGTTGCTGCTGTTTTAAAGCTAGTTTGCGGCAATTTTACACATTTTACCATGGGACAGAGAGAATATGAGGTCATTTTATAACTACTTTCATGCAAATTTGTATGTTTTCGTGTTCATTTCGTGCAATTCTACTCATTTTGCCATGGGACGGAGAGAAAAAGGAGCAGTTTTCTGCTAATTTCCTTAAATTCTACTCATTTTGCCATAGGGTGGAGAGAAATGTTAGCAGTTTTTAATATTCTATCTGAGTTGACTAACAAAATAATGGGGGCCCCCTGGGCTCTAATTCGACCTTGATTACTACAAATTTAGATAGCTGGCGACTAGACTAATTTACTAAACTAAAAATTGTTAGCTGACATGGGCTAATTGAGTGACTTATGACATAACAAGAGAAAAACTGTTGATGCACAACCAAATTTCTAAATTGTACCTTGTGTATTCCACTACTCTACCTCGCAACAGTAAGTTGAGACCCTAACTGAGTTTTAATATTTATAATTTTGTTATTTTTTGGGAAATTGATCCGCATCCCTGAGTTAGGTCTACCGGTGCTCTTCCAACCAATGTACAGTGATGCCTGAATTTCAAACCAAACAAAATAATCCCTACATTGGATTGTGGAACCAGTCTACCTGCCTGACCAGTGGTCCATACCGATTGTATAACAGCTTACCAGCCCAGGGTTGTATTCATTAGTGCATACCGTAGCAAAACATTTTGCAATGGAAAAGATAAATGTATGTTTGTTATTGGACAAGCTCAGGTAGTCCTTCCCTGTTTCAGTCTGTTTTCTTCCTTTTGGTCCAAATGAATATGACCAATCTCACTCCTTCCTTTGCTGCATATGAGGAAAGTCACTATCTTGCCTGCCACCAAGATGCAAGGGTTTGATTATACAGTCCCTGTTCTTTTCATGGAGAGCAGTGCTGTATGTCACTATTCAGTGTACTCAAAGATCCTTGCACAGCCCCTTTTCTTATTTTCCCATCTTTTGACTGCTGTAAATAAAGATATATAATAAACTGTGTTGTGTTGCTTTACAATATGCAATGCTTGTAATTGAGGAAGCTTAATGATATGATACTTTATCTCCTCCAACGGCATTATCTTTTCCGGGTAAGCAGCAAAAGAAGCAAAGATGAGTAGGCTAAACAGTAGATGATAAAACCTTTATTTTCTATTGTTATATAACACCTCCTTCCATGTGGCTATCCTCAGAACCACTACCAAAGGGAATGTTATTTTGACTTGGCCAGTGAACTCCCCATTGAAATTCATTTCAAATCTAATACACGCCCAATTCCACTGTGTGCACACGGCAAGGCAACCATTGTAATTCTCATTATGTGGCTCCCCCCTCTCACCATTCCTTAGGTTGCCCAGGTTACCCTGTCAGAGCGAGTGGCTCAACTACTCCCCAGTTGCATCAGCACTCAGTAGTGAGTCCCAAATGGCACCATATTCCATAGTGCACTACTTTTGACCAGGGCTTAGTCAAAAGTGGTGTACTATATAGGGAATAGGATGCCATTTGAGACAAGCAGTGTTAGTCAGTGGCTCTAATTTGAAAGTCGATCTGGTGCTGTGGCTCGCTGCATGATTAGCACAGGAAGCTGAGTGTGCTACAGGGGTTCATTGTGATGAATGCAAGACTCAGGCCTTCAGGGGGTTTAGTCTCTAAAAGAAGTGACCTCTGTCTCCAACCACACCAAGGTTATGTTCCAAATGGCACCCTATTCCCTTTATAGTGCACTACTTTTGACCAGGGTCCTCATTTATAAACTTTGCGTTTGTACAAAATATGCGTCAAAACATGTGTGCCAGTTTTCATGCAAAATTTGGCATTTATAAAAACGAAACTTGAGAATGTGCTTATCCTCCCGCAAACTGTAGACTATGCGTACATACTGTTTCTAGTGGTTGATGTATTGCATTGCAAGAAAGCAAAAGCCAAGTAGTAGCCTTGTGACACTCTTATTCATAACAATAAAACAGGTAGCTAAATATATGATGACTCTTATTCATAACAATAAAACAGGGAGCTAAATATATGATGACTCTTATTCATAACAATAAAACAGGTAGCTAAATATGATGACTCTTATTCATAACAATAAAACAGGTAGCTAAATATATGATGACTCTTATTCATAACAATAAAACAGGTAGCTAAATATATGATGACTCTTATTCATAACAATAAAACAGGTAGCTAAATGTATGATGACACTTATTCATTACAATAAAACAGGGAGCTAAATATATGATGACTCTTATTCATAACAATAAAACAGGTAGCTAAATATATGATGACTCTTATTCATAACAATAAAACAGGTAGCTAAATATATGATGACTCTTATTCATAACAATAAAACAGGTAGCTAAATATATGATGACTCTTATTCATAACAATAAAACAGGTAGCTAAATATGATAAGATGCAATCATTTATCATAAGAGCAGCTAAAATCAATTTATTTTATCTTTGTATTCTAAAATAATTAGAAATATGCATCTATTTCCTATATTTATTTCCATGATCATTGCAAAATAAATTCCTCACCTTTTCTGACTGTGATGGTTTCATACTTGCGAATTAGCCTATAGGCCTACAACAAGTTTGGATAGGCTACCGTTCATTCCATCTCTCATTTAACTCGACCGTCTTCCCAGTAGCTGAGTAAATAGATAAGCTATATCAAGTATTTTTCTTTATGCGATCCGATCCAAAGCGCAGGTTATAAACATAATACATCATACATACAGTGCTTTCATGAAGTGTTCACAACCCTTGACTTTTTCCACATTTTGTTTTGTTACAAAGTGGGATTCAACTGGATATAATTGTCCTTTTTTGACAACGATCAAAAATACTCTGTAAATACTCTGTAAAGTCAAAATGGAAGAAAAATTATAACATTTGTAAAAATATATAACTAATACATCTTGATTACATAAGTAGATGTCAATACATGTTTGAATCACCTTTGGCAGCAATTACAGCTGTTAGTATTTTTGTGCATGTCTCTAAGAGCTTTCCAGATCTGAATTGTGAAACATTTGCCCATTATTCTCAAAACAGTTCTTAAAAGTCTGTCAAATTGGTTGTTGATCATTGCTAGACAATCGTTTTCAGGTTTTTACCAAAGATTTTCAAACAGATTTAAGTCGAAACTGTAACTCGGCCACTCAGGAACATTCATTGTCTTCTTGGTTAACAACTCCAGTGTAGATTTGGCCTTGTGCTTTAGGTTATTGTCCTGCTGAAAGGTGAATTAATCTCCCAGTGTCTGTTGGAAAGCAGACCGAACAAGGTTTTTCTCTAGGAAAACTCCCCTGTCCTTAACGATTATACGGATACCCATAACATGATGCAGCCACCACTATGCTTGAAATCATGGAAAGTGGTAGTCAGTAATGTGTTGTATTGGATTTGACCCAAACAGGACAAAAAGCTAATTGCTTTGCCACATTTTTGCTGTATTACTTTAGTGCCTTGTTGCAAACAGGATGCATGTTTTCTAATATTTGTATTCTGTACAGGCCTCCTTCTTTTCACTCTGTCAATTAGGTTAGTATTGTGGAGTAACTACAATGTTGTTGATCCATCCTCAGTTTTCTCCTATCACAGCCATTCAACTCTGTAATTGTTTTAAAGTCACCATTGGCCTCATGGTGAAATCCCTGAGCGGTTTCCTTCCTCTCCGGCGACTGAGTTAGGAAGGACGCCTGTATCTTTGTAGTGACTGAGTTTATTGATACACCATCCAAAGTGTAATGAATAACTTACTAACCATGCTCAAAAGGTATATTCAAAGGGATATTCAATTTCTGCTTTTTATTTTTACCAATCTACCAATAGGTGCCCTTCTTTGTGGAGCCGTTGTGAAATGGCTAGCTAGTTAGTGGTGGTGCACCGCTAGTGGCGTTTCAATCGGTGACGTCACTTGATCTGAGACCTTGAAGTAGTGGTTCCCCTTGCTCTGCAAGGGCCGCGGCTTTTGTGGAGCGATGGGTAACGATGCTTCGAGGGCTGATGACGTGTGTAGAGCGTCCCTGGTTCGCGTCCAGGTCAGGGCGAGGGGACGGTCGTAAAGTCTATACTGTTACATTTGCAAAGTATTGGAAAACCTCCCTGGTCTTTGTGGTTGAATCTGTGTTTGAAATTCATTGCTCTACTGAGGGACCCTACAGACAATTGTATACAGTGCCTTGCGAAAGTATTCGGCCCCCTTGAACTTTGCGACCTTTTGCCACATTTCAGGCTTCAAACATAAAGATATAAAACTGTATTTTTTTGTGAAGAATCAACAACAAGTGGGACACAATCATGAAGTGGAACGACATTTATTGGATATTTCAAACTTTTTTAACAAATCAAAAACTGAAAAATTGGGCGTGCAAAAGTATTCAGCCCCCTTAAGTTAATACTTTGTAGCGCCACCTTTTGCTGCGATTACAGCTGTAAGTCGCTTGGGGTATGTCTCTATCAGTTTTGCACATCGAGAGACTGACATTTTTTCCCATTCCTCCTTGCAAAACAGCTCGAGCTCAGTGAGGTTGGATGGAGAGCATTTGTGAACAGCAGTTTTCAGTTCTTTCCACAGATTCTCGATTGGATTCAGGTCTGGACTTTGACTTGGCCATTCTAACACCTGGATATATTTATTTTTGAACCATTCCATTGTAGATTTTGCTTTATGTTTTGGATCATTGTCTTGTTGGAAGACAAATCTCCGTCCCAGTCTCAGGTCTTTTGCAGACTCCATCAGGTTTTCTTCCAGAATGGTCCTGTATTTGGCTCCATCCATCTTCCCATCAATTTTAACCATCTTCCCTGTCCCTGCTGAAGAAAAGCAGGCCCAAACCATGATGCTGCCACCACCATGTTTGACAGTGGGGATGGTGTGTTCAGCTGTGTTGCTTTTACGCCAAAAATAACGTTTTGCATTGTTGCCAAAAAGTTCAATTTTGGTTTCATCTGACCAGAGCACCTTCTTCCACATGTTTGGTGTGTCTCCCAGGTGGCTTGTTGCAAACTTTAAACTACACTTTTTATGGATATCTTTAAGAAATGGCTTTCTTCTTGCCACTCTTCCATAAAGGCCAGATTTGTGCAATATACGACTGATTGTTGTCCTATGGACAGAGTCTCCCACCTCAGCTGTAGATCTCTGCAGTTCATCCAGAGTGATCATGGGCTTCTTGGCTGCATCTCTGATCAGTCTTCTCCTTGTATGAGCTGAAAGTTTAGAGGGACGGCCAGGTCTTGGTAGATTTGCAGTGGTCTGATACTCCTTCCATTTCAATATTATCGCTTGCACAGTGCTCCTTGGGATGTTTAAAGCTTGGGAAATCTTTTTGTATCCAAGTCCGGCTTTAAACTTCTTCACAACAGTATCTCGGACCTGCCTGCTGTGTTCCTTGTTCTTCATGATGCTCTCTGCGCTTTTAACGGACCTCTGAGACTATCACAGTGCAGGTGCATTTATACGGAGACTTGATTACACACAGGTGGATTGTATTTATCATCATTAGTCATTTAGATCAACATTGGATCATTCAGAGATCCTCACTGAACTTCTGGAGAGAGTTTGCTGCACTGAAAGTAAAGGGGCTGAATCATTTTGCACACCCAATTTTTCAGTTTTTGATTTGTTAAAAAAGTTTGAAATATCCAATAAATGTCGTTCCACTTCATGATTGTGTCCCACTTGTTGTTGATTCTTCACAAAAAAATACAGTTTTATATCTTTATGTTTGAAGCCTGAAATGTGGCAAAAGGTCGCAAAGTTCAAGGGGGCCGAATACTTTCGCAAGGCACTGTATATGGGATACAGAGATAAGGTAGTCATTCAAAAATCATGTTAAACACTATTATTGGACACAGATTAAGCCCATGCAACTTATTATGTGACTTGTTAAGCAAATGTTTCCTCCTGAACTGATTTAGGCTTGTCATAACAAAGTGGTTGAATACCTGTTGAGTCAAGACATTTCAGCTTTTCATTTTTTATTAATTTGTAAAAAATTCCAAAAACAGAATTCCCATTTGACATTATGGAGTATTGTGTGTATGACAGTGACAAAAAAAATCTAAATTTGGTTAGATTTTAAATTCAGGCTGTAATTTTTGTGGTTGTTGAAAAATCAAAGGGTCTGCATACTTTCTGAAGGCACTGTACATCATAACCATTGCAGAATAAATTCATCACCATTTATGGCCATGATGAGTTCATATTCCCGAAGTAGCCATAAAACAAATGACCATGCGCATCTCATTTAATTGGGCCTATTAGATAGGCTATTATAATTTCTACTTTTTGCTCTCCTTGCTCTGAGAACGGGAGGATGGTTCATAACATACAGTAGAATTTAACAGGTGAACAGACAGTTGATATTTTGCATTGAAGTGCGTAGACTACCACTGTAAGTATAGCCTACTCTAGTAAAAAAAAAAAATGTATACGAGTAGACAATGCTTTAGAATTTGTGGGTAATGTAGCATATTTAGCTTCAGAAAAAAAGTAAATGCAAATTCAAATGATTTGTTGATAGGTCAACAACAATTTACAAATTTACAATAGTTTTTGTGTTTCAGAAGTGGTCAGATAGTTTACAGCAAATGTCCCTGCAAAAGAAAACATTCTGCCAACACCTCCAAAGACATTTGAACAAGTTCACCATTTTTATTTCCTTTAGATACTGTCTTGGCATAATTCCAATTCTTCTGAAGTATACAGCAAATAAGGGTGTTATTGTCACCATAAATGGTGAATGATGGCCGTTTTTCAGGCAGTTATGATGCTCGTTCACGCATGCACAGTTTTATGACAGGTTTGATTTATAATGGGAAACATGCGTATGTATGCCAAGTTTATAAATCTCAATATTTTTGCGCATGTGCAGTCTTTTCAGAAAAGGCACATGCAGATATTTAGTGTAAAATATACACAAAGGTTATAATTGAGGCACCAGAGCCCTATGGGTCCTGGTCAAAAGTAGTATACTATATAGGAAATAGGGTGCCATTTGGGACACACATTGTGCCTTCCAGAATCCAGACCAACCAAGGTCCGAAATGAGGTTCCTCTGCATGCATGTTTGTCTGGATTATTACACTGTGTTTAATTCATAATCTTATAATCTGTGTTTAATATCATGATCTCCTCAGGTTTAGATGTCCCTGCCTGTCAGAAACATCTAAAACAAATCTAAGATGGCTCAGTTAAATATGCCCCCTTGGTCTTCCTCTTAACTCTGTCACTGGTTGAATACCAAATAACACCCGAGGGCTCTGGTCAGAAGGTATGCACTATGTAGGTGTAATTTCAGACGCAGTCATTGTAGAGAAGTTGAGCTGAGGAATGACCATTACAACTGTTCTAAGGGATGTCAAGACTATTCATAGGCACTTTTTCCATCAAATTACTTTGTTGTTGTTGTAATGTGATTTCATTTAAATTGCTTTTGAAGTCAGGAAGTTACATTTAAGGAGAAAGGACAGATCATTACGAGGGTTTTTAGAGGTTCATGGAAAACAAAACAAATCACTAATTGCGCAGACTTTTATTGTATTAGGAACTAATTTGATTTGAGTGGTTATTTATCCAAAGGGACTTACAGTAAATGTACATATTCAGCATACTGTATGTGGCCCATGGTGGGAATCGAACTTATAAACCCTTGATATTGCTAAACCTATCTTCCTTTCTTTCCTTTCTCACTTGTGTTTGGTTCAAATGAGGTTTTATTATGAACTAATTTGGCTTTAATGGTTATATGCAAATATTCAGCATACTATGTGGCCCATGGGGGAATTGAATTTACAAACCTTGGTGATACCAACACTATCTTCTCTATGCGTTTTAGTTCAAATGAGGTATGGTTTGTTGTTGTTGTTGTAAACTCTTGCCATGTAGCTCTAAAACTCTGAAATAAGCAGATTTGCAGGTCGGTGTCTGAGAGAGTTTATCCCACAGTTGGGAGTTCTTACCCCAGGCCCCAGCTCAGACCCCCTCCTTAACAGAATCCCAAATGGCATCCTATTCCCTTTATAGTGGCCCATGGGCTCTGGTCAAGAGTAGTGCACTATATAGGGAGCAATTTAGGACACACTTAATGTTTGGTTTGGTTCTCATTGGCTTCCTTCTTTAAAAAAAAACATATCCAGAGTAACTTACAGTAGTGAGTGCATACATTTTGTACTTGTCTCCCGTGGGAATCGAACCCACAACCCTGCAAGTGTCAAGGTCTGCCAACTGAGCCACACGTTACCATGTTTATGTGTCTGTACTGTATGCATATGTCTACCAGAGATATTCCCCAAAAAAAACATATCCGTTTCTCATAGTAACAATAAAGTAATTTTCTTATTCTACCACAGATTCAGCAGCTTGACAAGAAAACAACAGGCAAGGCTGCTCCAGCGAAGCCATGGTGCTGCACAGTGGAGCAAGTGAGTACCTGCCATAAGCTAGGGGCCATGGCCAACAGTTTTCCACACCTGTGAAGGTGGTCTTTAGGGGACAGATGAACAGACATAGAGACACCCCAGACAGCAGACATCTTTAATGTTGGTTATGTGATACATACATGTGCTAACAGAATCCCTGATTGCATGTGATCAAACCAAACTGGGCCGTCTGTCTCAAGCCTGAAATTATGTCCATAACTCATGGAGGCACCTGCTACTAGGATGCAGGTGGGGATTCACAAGAACAGGATGTTTTAGTAGTTAAATTCAAGCCTCAAGCAACTATATCAGTCAAAGGTGTGTCCCCAAAATGTTTTAAAAGGAGCTCCACTTCAAGTGGAGGGAGAATGCATCCCAAATTGCACTTTATTTCTTATAAAGTGCACTGGACAAAAGTAGTGTACTTTCTAGTGATAGGGTACAATTTGGGAAGCAGTCTGAGGCTCTCTGTCCTTAATATCCAAAACCAAAGTAGTGTAAAATGGATTAATCATTAAACCCCCTTTGTTATGTTGAATTCTTAATTAAGAGACTGGGTAATCCAACAAATCACATCTGAGTGGCCGGGCTGGCTAGTTAGAGACTGGCTTCATCCCAAATGTCACCCTATTCCCATAATGGTGCACTAGTTTTTCCTGGGCTCTAGTCAAACGTAGTGCACTACATAGGGAATAGGATTACATTTCAGATGTATGCACTGTACCCGGCATGTACGATTTACCATAAGCCTTGTTTTTACTAAGTTGGCCAGTTTTAAAGACCGGGGCACGCCAAACAAATCCCCAATACAAAAGGCTCTTAGAGACACCACACTTTCTCATCCGCTTTCCTCAAGTACCTCAGCCCAGTTAATTGCTGTGCATTTAAAACAATTTAGTCCCATTGTGACAGAGCCTAGCTCACTGATGAAAAGCTAAGACCTGCATTTACCCACCTGACTTTTGACAGGGCTCCATGTAGTCACTCCACTTAAACTGAGTCCCAAATACAGGGGTTAAAAGTTCTCCGTCACTGCGATGGATTACCGTCCTATGGATGACGCATGAGGTTTGAATAAATAAATAAATAAATATTTACAGTACCAGTCAAAAGTTTGGACACACCTTCTCATTCAAGGGTTTTTCTTTATTTGTACTATTTTCTACATTATAGAATAATAGTGAAGACATCAAAACTGTTAAATTACACATATGGAATCATGTAGTAACCAAAAAAGTGTTAAACAAATCAAAATATGTATTTTATATTTCAGATTTTTCAAAGCAGCCACACTTTGCCTTGCTACATTACGGAGATGTAATTTATAGATCGGCAGGTAACGGTGCTCTCAAGCTGGCTAGATGTTCTTTACCATTCGACCGTCAGATTTGCCACCAATACTCCTTATAGGACACACCACTGCACTCTATAATCTTCTGTAAACTGGTCATCTCTGTATACCCGTCGCAAGACCCGATGGTTGATTCTTATTTATATACTGCAGCCCTCATTCTCCACATACTACACCCGTTCTGCCAGTCACATTCTATTAAAGGTCCCTAAAGCACACACATCCCTAGGTCGCTCGTCTTTTCAGTTCGCTGCAGCTAGCGACTGGAACGAGCTGC
The DNA here is from genome assembly GCF_057628025.1 of Oncorhynchus mykiss. Taxonomy (NCBI): domain Eukaryota; kingdom Metazoa; phylum Chordata; class Actinopteri; order Salmoniformes; family Salmonidae; genus Oncorhynchus; species Oncorhynchus mykiss. The sequence continues at coordinate 14,551,880 of NC_143029.1, forward strand.
AACAAACACTCAAACTGGACAGTTTTATCTAAACCTCTTCATTCAAAGAGTCAATCATGGACACTCTTACTGACAGTTGTGGCTGCTTTGCGTGATGTATTGTTGTCTCTATCTTCTTACCCATTTTGCTGTTGTCTGTGCCCAACAATGTTTGTACCCTGGTTTGTGCTGTTACCATGTTTTGCTGCTGCCATGTTGTATTGTTACCATGTTGTTGTCATGTTGTGTTGCTACCATGCTGTGTTGTCATGTGTTTAAATTAAATTAAAAAAATGCCTTGATGACAGCTTTGTACGCTCTTGGTGTTCTCTCAACCAGCTTCACCTGGAATGCTTTTCCAACAGTCTTGAAGGAGTTCCCACATATGCTGAGCCCTTTTTGGCTGCTTTTCTTTCACTCTGCGGTCCAACTCATCCCAAACCATCTCAATTGGGTTGAGGTTGGGTGATTGTGGAGACCAGGTCATCTGATGCAGCACTTCATCACTCTCCTTCTTGGCCAAATAGCCCTTACACAGCCTGGAGGTGTGTTGGGTCATTGTCCTGTTGAAAAATAAATGATAGTCCCACTAAGTGCAAACCACATGGGATTGCGTATCGCTGCAGAGTGCTGTGGTATCAATGCTGGTTAACTGTGTCTTGAATTCTAAATCTAAATCACTGACAGTGTTACCAGCAAAGCACTCCCACACCATCACACCTCCTCCTCCATGCTTCACGGTGGGAACCACACACGCGGAGATCATCCTTTCACCTACTCTGCATCTCACAAAGACACAGCGGTTGGAACCAATAATAAAAAAATTGTACTCATCAAACCAAGGACAGATTTCCATCGGTCTCAATGTCCATTGCGCGTGTTTCTTGGACCAAGCAAGTCTCTTTTTGTTGCTGTCCTTTAGTAGTTTGACCATGAAGCCCTGATTCACGCAGTCTCCTCTGAACAGTTGATGTTGAGATGTGTCTTGTTACTTGATCTCTGTGAAGCATTTATTTGGGCTGCAATTTCTGAGGCTGGTAACTCTAATGAACTTATCCTCTGCAGCAGAGGTAACTCTGGGTCTTCCTTTCCTGTGGCGGTCCTCATGGGAGCCAGTTTTATTATAGTGCTTGATGGTTTTTGCGACTGCACTTGAAGACACTTTCAAAGTTCTTGACATTTTCCTTCATGACTTAAAGTAATGATGGACTGTCATTTATCTTTGCTTCTTTGCCATAATATGGACTTTTACCAAATACAAAAATAGGGCTATCTTGTCACAACACAACTGATTGGCTCAAAAGCATTAAGAAGGAAAGAAATTCCACAAATGAACTTTTAACAAGGCACACCTGTTAATTGAAATGCATTCCAGGTGACTACCTCACGAAGCTGGTTGAAAGAATGCCAAGAGGTGTGCAAAGCTGTAATCAAGGCAAAGGGTGGCTACTTTGAAGAATCTGAAATATAACATGTATTTTGATTTGTTTAACACTTTTATGGTTATTTCATAGTTTTGTTGTCTTCACTATTATTCTACAATGTAGAAAATAGTAGAAATAAAGAAAAACCCTTGAACGAGTAGGTGTGTCCGAGCTTATGACTGGAACTGTATATATTTTTTCAAATATCAAAAGCAGGGTACTATATCAGGAACATGGTGCCATTTGGGGCGCACACTTAAACCTACTGTGTCATTAACAAGGAATCAGATTTGCATGTTTATCAGGCTTTTCCATTCATGCCATTCTGACATGGTGCTAATTGCAGGGGCAAATATTAGCTAGGCTAATGGACAGATGAGTCAGACTTAAGTCAGACTCAAACACAAGGGCCTAAATGAAGAATATGTGAGCACAAGGCGTACATACAGTGGGGAGAACAAGTATTTGATACACTGTGATTTTGGAGGTTTTCCTACTTACAAAGCATGTAGAGGTCTGTCATTTTTTATCATAGGTACACTTCAACTGTGAGAGACGGAATCTAAAACAAAAATCATCAGAAAAGCAGAACTTAATATTTGGTACAGAAACCTTTGTTTGCAATTACAGAGATCATACGTTTCCTGTAGTTCTTGACCAGGTTTGCACACACTACAGTAGGAATTTTGGCCCACTCCTCCATACAGACCTTCTCCAGATCCTTCAGGTTTCAGGGCTGTCGCTGGGCAATACAGACTTTCAGCTCCCTCCAAAGATTTTCTATTGGGTTCAGGTCTGGAGACTGGCTAGGACACTCCAGGACCTTGAGATGCTTCTTACGGAGTCACTCCTTAGTTGCCCTGGCTGTGTGTTTCGGGTCGTTGTCACGCTGGAAGACCCAGCCACGGCCCATCTTCAATGCTCATACTGAGGGAAGGAGGTTGTTGGCCAAGATCTCGCGATACATGGCCCCATCCATCCTCCCCTCAATACGGCGCAGTCGTCCTGTCCCCTTTGCAGAAAAGCATCCCCAAAGAATGATGTTTCCACCTCCATGCTTCACGGTTGGGATGGTGTTCTTGGGGTTGTACTCATCCTTCTTCTTCCTCCAAACACGGCGAGCGGAGTTTAGACCAAAAAGCAAAATGTTTGTCTCATCAGACCACATGACCTTCTCCCATTCCTCCTCTGGATCATCCAGATGGTCATTGGCAAACTTCAGATGGGCCTGGACATGCGCTGGATTGAGCAGGGGGACCCTGCGTGCGCTGTAGGATTTTAATCCATGACGGCGTAGTGTGTTATTAATGGTTTTCTTTGAGACTGTGGTCCCAGCTCTCTTCAGGTCATTGACCAGGTCCTGCCGTGTAGTTCTGGGCTGATCCCTCACCTTCCTCATGATCATTGATATCCCACAGGTGAGATCTTTCATGGAGCCCCAGACCGAGGGTGATTGACCGTCATCTTGAACTTCTTCCATTTTCTAATAATTGCGCCAACAGTTGTTGCCTTCTCACCAAGCTGCTTGCCTATTGTCCTGTAGCCCATCCCAGCCTTGTGCAGGTCTACAATTTTATCCCTGATGTCCTTACACAGCTCTCTGGTCTTGGCCATTGTGGAGAGGTTGGAGTCTGTTTGATGGTGTGTGGACAGGTGTCTTTTATACAGGTAACAAGTTCAAACAGGTGCAGTTAATACAGGTAATGAGTGGAGAACAGGTGGGCTTCTTAAAGAAAAACTAACAGGTCTGTGAGAGCCTGAATTCTTACGGGTTGGTAGGTGATCAAATACTTATGTCATGCAATAAAATGCAAATGAATTACTTAAAAATCATACAATGAAGAGCTGAGCGGGTAGGAGAGATGAACAGAGAACAGAGGAGAGGAGCAGAGAGGAGATGAAAGCAAAGGAGACCAAAGGGGAGATTAAATGAGAGGAGCGGAGAGGAGAGCAGATGAGCAACGAGGAGAGGAGCGGCGATGAGATGAAACGAGAGGAGCGAAGTTGAGATGAAATGAGAGGAGAGGAAATGAAATGAGAGGAGCGGAGAGGAGATGAAACAAGAGGAGAGCAGAGGAAAGAGAGGAGATGAGCAGAGATGAGAGGAAATGAAAGGCAAGCAGATGAAACGAGAGGAGAACAGATGAAACGAGAGAGGAGATGAAACTAGAGGAGAGCAGATGAAACGAGAGGAGAGCGAGATGAAACGAGAGGAGCGGAGAGGAGATGAAACGAGAGAGGAGATGAAACTAGAGGAGAGCAGATGAAATGAGAGGAGATGAGCAGAGATAAGGAAATGAAAGGCAAGCAGATGAAACGAGAGAAGAGCGGAGAGAAGAGGAGCACTTTAGGGTTCAGGACAGGTATTTATCTTTATTGACATGACACTGCTGCACTTCACGACGCTGCAGAAATGGTAAATCAATGACTGTGTATCACGTCTAACCTTGTCCTGGCGGCAGACGGCCCAGACTTCACTCCCATTAAGTCTCATTGTAGCTGTGTTAAAATGGCTGCCTAATGGAATGTCATGAGTTGTGGGGAAATTTAATAGGCTAGACTCGCAGGGGTATTCAACTCTTACCCTACGAGGTCCGGAGCCTATTGGTTTTCTGTTCTACCTGATAATGAATTGCACCCATCTGGTGTCCCAGGTCTAAATCAGTCCTTGATTAGAGGGGAACAATGAAAAAAATGCAGTGGAACTGGCTTCACGGTTCAGAGTTGAGTTTGAGGGGGCTAGAGGATTAATCAGATTCCACTTACACGATAGATAGATGCCATCCATGAGGTCATATTGTAAGGTGTCTAACTGCTCCAGTGTTACAGGTTTTGGTTTTTCCATTTATGTTTTGAGGTTGGACTCTAGCACGTATAGCTCATTAGCACGTAGGTCGCACCAATTGGTTTCACCTCGTTAGTCAGTATGTGTTACACCTGTGCTGGTTGCCATCTCATTAGTGGGAAGGCGTTTCACCTTTGCTGGCCCAGGTGCTATTTAAGAGTGGCTGGCCCAAGTGCTCCAGTTGTCTGGATAGATGTGGAGGGTTAACACCTTTAGTTGGCACGCCCTAATCCTTTGTCTGATTTCCTTTTGCCTTCTAAGTTTGGTGTGTGTTTTTCTTTGCCTAGGCAAATTTAGTGGGTGCTCATGGTGGGTGTCTTTAAGGTCCCAGTTGTTGCTGTGTAACTTTCAGTGAACCCCTCCTAAAACCCCACCTGTTTAGTTTTGGTTGTTGGTCAGTCAGTCTTTGTCAGTTCCCGCGTCTGTTTAAGTGACTTTCTTTTGTTTTCTTGCTGAGGACGGTAATGTCCAGGATTTAATATTGTGTGAATGTGTTAGTGTCATACAGTGGACCCACTTGTCTATCTGTAACTGAAGGGATGCCATCTTTAATTAATAAATGTTCATAACTGTTTACTCTCCTGAAACGATAGCATGGTATCTTTCACTGTAATAGCTACTGTAAATTGAACAGTGCAGTTAGATTAACAAGAATTTAAGCTTTCTGCCAATATCAGATATGTCTATGTCCTGGGAAATGTTCTTGTTACTTACAACCTCATGCTAATCGTATTAGCCTACATTAGCTCAACTGTCCCTGTAGAGGTTTTAAAGGGAAGTCCACTCAGTCTTTTGGTATTTGTTTCATTAGTCCACTGTTGACAGTGCCAAAAATGTGCATCATACTATGACACTTTCTATATTTAAACATTTCTATATCTTAACTTGTTTGTTGACATGCAAAAAAAGTAGACTCATGGTACAAATACCAAAGGCTATTTATGAGTGGAATTTTCCTTTAAGAATGGATGATAGAAGCTACACTTTGAACAGGGCCCAAGTAGCTTGTAAGGAGGCTAGGCTGTGCTCCTAAATTTGCTGAGTGGAAGCGTACCAACTCAGCCAGTGCTATACGGGTTCCTTGGGACGTCCCTACTCTAACCTTAATCCTACCCTAATCGTAACCATATACCTAACCCTAGCCTTAACCATTAACTTAACCATTTTACATTTCAACTTCAATGGGGTAGGGATGTCCCAAGGATCCCTGATAGCACGGCCCATATTAACTCCACCCTGTCATCTCCTGAAAACGGACTCCATGTCAGAGGATGTGTTAGGAACAATTCCAGATGGGGGTTAAAAGGACACTGGGCAAGGAAGAGTGCAGGAACGATCATTGCCGACCCCTCCCACCCCGTCAATCATGACCAAAACCTCCCGTCACCTGAACAGTTTCTTTCCCTGGGCTGTGGCCCTCACCAATATTTGTTGGCCATTTGGTACTTAGAGACTAAAGGACTATGCAATCTATGCTGCACACTGCATCAAGCCATCTCTGAACTGTACACAAAATTAGCTGCACTATACTGCATTGCACTCTGTTCATCTCTCTGTGGATTTAGATATATTCGTACTGATATGTACATACCCTACATTATTCATCTCATATGTATACGTATATACTGTACTCTATATCATCTACTGCATCTTTATGTAATACATGTATCACTAGCCACTTTAACTATGCCACTTTGTTTACATACTCATCTCATATGTATATACTGTACTCAATACCATCTACTGTATCTTGCCTATGCCGCTCTGTACCATCACTCATTCATATCTTTATGTACATATTCTTTATCCCCTTACACTTGTGTCTATAAGGTAGTAGTTTTGGAATTGTTTCGCTACACTCGCATTAACATCTGCTAACCATGTGTATGTGACAAATACGATTTGGATTTGATTTGATACTGTGTAATTACACACCCACTGTATATCAACTGTGTACCCGGTGTATATCAACTGTGTACCCGGTGTATATCAACTGTGTACCCGCTGTATATCAACTGTGTACCCGCTGTATATCAACTGTGTACCCGCTGTATATCAACCGTGTACCCGCTGTATATCAACCGTGTACCCGCTGTATATCAACCGTGTACCCGCTGTATATCAACTGTATATCTGCTCATTCTCTTACAGCGCTATGCTCTCTTTACCTAGTTGTAGATAATGTATGTTAACTTTGTTTAAACTCCGCTGTTTGTATTCCGTCTCTAAATGTTGTCTAGTACCATATTACCAAGTAATATTCTGAGTATGTGCAAATGTACTCGGCGAATATAGGTGATTCTGATTCTGACACTCCTGGGCTACGTCCCAAATGCCACTATATACGGCTCTGGTCAAGAGTAGTGCACTTTAAAGGGAATAATGAGCCATTTGGGATGTAGCCCTCTCCACTGCCATGCACACAGATGGCCACTATGCTATTCTGTTACAAAGAGGTACAAGGCTGCACCTCGGCTTCTCATTAGGTAAGATGTGTGTTTTTCTACGAATATCACCCGTTTCCATCTGTGGTACTCCTTATAGTTCATGGAAACCATATGCCAATAGATAGAATATATAATTTTGGCCTGTACATGTTTGTAATAGTCACTAAACCTATTTGTTTTTCCTTTGCAGGTTGCAGGATCCCGGACCAACAAAGACACCAGAGAGTCGGAGGTAAGAATTTCTCCTTGTGCTGATATGTGAAATGTTATGTATGAATGGATTACCATAGACCTAGCTAGTGTATGCCTGGCACACAATGATAACAATTTACCACTAAAAGTAACAATCTGGATGTTGATTATGTGAAGTTGAATCGTCACGCAATTGTGAACCTCAATTGTGCTTTGCGCCGTGTTAATTTTCAAACTCTTAATACTGTATCTCACTATAATTGTAACAGACCTTACCCGATCAAATCATGCTTTAGTTGATCTGATCCGATCCAAAATGGCCACAGGGCTGCTGTTTGCCATACCCATTTGTAGTGTTGGCGATGACACTATTGTTATGATAACCTGAGCAGCTCCAGAAGGGTCACACTGGTTTCCTGAGGACTCTTCCTGTTGAGTCAGACCTCACCTGCACTGCTGCATTACAGCTCACCAGGCTCCTCGTCTCCTTGTGTCACGCTCCCCTGCCCTCAACACACACACACACACACACACGCACACACACACACGGACGGACAGACGGGCGGGCAGGCAGGCAGCTAACCCCTCTCTCCTAGGCAGAAAAAAGGATCAGCCAGTCTTTCTGTCACTTCCTGCTGATTGTGAGAGCAGATAAGACAGACAGATCAGAGCAAGATGCTTGGCCTTCTATGGAGCTTATCCACCAAGGTCTTTCATTGCATCTAGACATGTAGAACCTGTGTTGTTTATTGGCACTCTCCTTTTTCTACTGTGATCCCAAAAGGGGAATCTTTATGCATGTTTTCTGTTTACCTGTAAATAATCTAACCACACTATTTACTTTGCGGAAGATAGTGTATGGTTTGTAATTATTTAAAAAAAAATCAGGGTTGGGAAGTAACTGATTACATGCAATCTGATTACAAAAAAACTGACTGTACTCGGTTACGTTACCAGCTAAAATATTGTAATCAGATTACAGATTTATTATAATACAATATTATTATAATAATTATTATTATTACAGATAACCAGATGACAACTTTTAAATTCAGAAAGGGTGTTTCTGAAATAAACAAACATTATGACACCGTTCTTAGGAGGGAAGAACATGTGATCTCAGGCCCTCCAGGCTCACCACAAAGGAGCAATATAAAAACCGGAAAGGGCTTCCTCCCTGTTTTCACTCGCATCCCGCATCAGAAGTTTAATTTTTGTTTTGATGTGCACCGTCGAGTGTGAGCACTGCTTTCAGGTGAACAAATGTGTTTCTGAGAATGCTTGAAATTCACTGCAGGGAAGAAAGTGATGATGGTTGTCTAGTATAGAATGGTTTCAATAAACAATCGCAGTTTGTTGAACACAAGACAGGCATCTGCTTTTCAATTATGTCAATACTTACAAAGAACACCGCTCTCTCTCCAGTCCTTTTGAAGCTCAATAGATTTTTGACATCTATTGCTGTGTGTACCTCATCATCCAAGGGTAAACCAAATAATATACTATATATTCAAAAGTATGAGGACATCCCTTCAAATGAATGGATTCGCCAATTTCAGCCACACCCGTTTCTGACAGGTGTATAAAATCGAGCACGCAAGCCATGCAATTTCCAAAAACAAACATTGGCAGTAGAATGGCCTTACTGAAGAGCTTGGTGACTTACAACGTGGCACCGTCATAGGATGCCACTTTTCCATCAAGTCAGTTTGTCAACATTCTGCCCTGATAGAACTACCCCGGTCAACTGTAAGTGCTGTTATTCTGAAGTGGAAACACCTAGGAGAAACAACGGCTCAGCCATGAGGTGGTAGGCCACACAAGCTCACAGAACAAGACAGGTGAGTGCTGAAGCGTGAAGCGGGTACAAATGGTCTATCCTCGGTTGCAACACTCACTACAGAGTTCTGATCTGCCTCTGGAAGCAACGTCAGCACAAGAACTGTTGGTCGGGAGCTTCATGAAAATGGGTTTCCATTTTCCGAGCAGCCACACACAAGCCTAAGATCACCTTGTGCAATGCCAAGCGTCGGCTGGAGTGGTGTAAAGCTCGTCACCATTGGACTCTGGAGCAGTGGAAACGCGTTCTCTTGAGTGGTGAATCACGCTTCACCACTTGGCAGTCCGACAGACGAATCTGGGTTTGGCAGATTCCTGGAAAATGCTACCTGCACAAATGCATAGTGCCAACTGGAAAGTTTGGTGCATGAGGAATAATGGTCTGGGGATGTTTTTCAGGCCCCTTAGTTCCAGTGAAGGGAGAGCTTAACGCTGCAACATACAATGACATTCTAGACAATTCTGTGCTTCCGATTTTGTGGCAACAGTTTCGAGAAGGCCCTTTCCTGTTTCAGCCTGACAGTGCCCCCGTGCTTAAAGCGAGGTCCAAAAAGAAATGGTTTGTCGAGATTGGTGTGGAAGAACTTGACTTCCAGCACAGAGCCCTGATCTCAACCCCATCGAACACCTTTAAGATGAATTGGAATGCCGACTGGGAGCCAGCCCTGATTTTGGAATGAAATGTTCAACAAGCAGGTGTCCGCATACTTTTGGCCATGTAGTGTAGGTAGCAATTTCAGACATTAACATTCTCAAGTTATTTGTTTAGTTTTTCTTAAGTTGTTTATCTCAAAGTGTAATTGGTCAATCTATTTGTTCCTCCTCTGAGAGCTGTATTGATGCAGTGCATTGATCAGATTGATTGGTCATGGATGGAGCCTGCTTTTAAATTGCACATTTTCCTAGTGCTTTCAATAGTTTCTTAGTCTTTTGAGAGCTGCGTACTTAAAGCTTGCTGTTCCTAAAATTAGTTTGGCTCATTTATGCTTTTGTTTTCCAAATTTAGGATTTTTTTGAAAATAGTTTTTCTTCATATCTATTTGATTGTTTTTGCAAAACATATAAAGTTGAACATTACGTATTCATTTTCTAATTGCATAGCAACATTACAAATTTTCTCTCCATATATGAATGTCATATTCATTTCCAGAAACGGTCCTATGAGACAAGTTTGCAGATATTTACTGTTCTGTTCTGTTGCTTTCCATCGTTATAGCAATGGTGGGAAAAGCTGGAAAAGGGATCCTTGTGTTGGCAAAGTGTGACAGCATGCAATTGCTTAAACACTAATTAAATGTACTAGCGACGCACGCACGCATATACACACACACACACACACACACACACACACACACACACACACAATACTAAGTCATTAAAACAGAAAAACAGGAGGGGAGAGAAAGAAATTCAAGACACATTGAGGATGAGAGGAGAATTCAACAGCTGTCAGAATCCAGCCTCCATCTGTCAGACCAAAGACCAGCCAATCAAAAAGCCTTCAAAGCCAAAGGAGAACCAATTGGATGATTTTTCGTATGTATAAAAGGGGGGCGGTGGTGGAGCCCCGTATCTACAGATTTCAGGGTTATTGCTCTCTGCTAAATTTGGAGCTGTTGAGGAGACTGGGCCCCATCTTTCTCTACCCCCCCTCTCTGGCTTTCACTTTTCCTGCTCAGTTCCCAAATTAATGTGTGACCTGCACAATGGTCCTTATGTGTGAAACGAGTAATTGGCTGGTTTAAAGTCCAATCTTGGGGAAAGGAGCTGTCTGGCGCCCCCCATCCAATCTGGGGGAAAGAAGCTGACTGCCCCCCACCCACCATTCAGGCTGTTGTGTTACAGCCTGAATTTAAAATGGATTAAATTATTGTTTTTTCAACCATCTACACACAATACCCCATAATGACTAAGAGAAAACATGTTTTTAGGACTTTTTGCAAATGTCTTGAATGAAATACAGAAATATCTTATTTATATAAGTATTCACACCGCTGAGTCAATACTTTGTAGAGGCAGGGATTACAGCGTTCTGGGTAAGTTCCTAAGAGCTTTCCACAGCTGGATTCTACAAGATTTGCCTATCGTTCTTTTCAAAATTCTTCAAGCTCTGTCAAATTGGTTGTTGATCATTGCTAGAAAATCATTTCTAGGTCTTGCCATAGATTTTTAAGTAGATTTAAGTCAAAATGTAACTCTGCCTCTCAGGAACATTCACTGTCTTCTTGGTAAGCAACTCCAGTGTAGATTTGGCCTTGTGCTTTAAGTTATTGTACTGCTGAAAGCAGACTGAGCCACTCAGGCTCCCGAGAGGCGCAGCAGTCTAAGGCACTGCATCGCAGTGCTAGAGGTGTCACTCCAGGCCCTGGTTCGATTCCAGGCTGTATCACAACAGGCCGTGATTGGGAGTCCCATAGGATGGCGCCAAATTGGCCAGGGTTGTCCGAGTTGGGCTGGGGTAGGCCGTCATTGTAAATAAGAATTTGTTCTTAACTGACTTGGCTGGTTCAATAAAATAAATAAAACATGTTTGCCTTTGCTTAGCTTCATTCAGTTTCTTTTTTATCCTGAAAAACTCCCCAGTCCTTAACAATTACGATCTTACTCATAACCTGATGCAGCCACCACTATGCTTGAAAATATGGAGTGGTAGACAGTAATGTGTTGTATTGGATTTTCCCCAAACATAACTCCTTGTATTCAGGACAAAAAGTTAATAGCTTTGCCACATTTTTTGCAGTATTACTTTAGTGCCTTGTTGCAAACAGCATGCATGCTTTTTAAATTTTTTTATTCTCTTCAGGCTTCCTTCTTTTCACTCTTTCAACTAGGTTAGTATTGTGGAGTAACTACAATGTTGTTGACCCATCCTCAGTTTTCTACTATCACAGCCATTAAACTCTAACTGTTTTAAAGTCACCATTGGCCTGATGTTGAAATCCCTGAGAGGTTTCCTTCTGTCACCTGGCGCTGCATGGCAAATGGTCCAGGAACAAAGGACAATGCCCAAGGACTAGTCAGCCCTTCCCCCTCTGAGGGGCCAAAATGTGTCTGTGTTACAGGATGATAGAAACCGTAGATGGATAATATATCTGAGGATAACTCTGATTCTCTCTATATGGGTGTATTATCTCTGTGGTTACTTGCATCTGGACAGGGTGAACTCTAAATTACTCTCAAAGATGTTCTATGGTCCTCTCAGGAATTCTGTCTTATTTACGTTGGTGTCATCCTCCACACATGCCTTTAATTGGGCCTGGGAGAGTTTAGGTTACTGTAAACTTGGTATCGTTGTATTGGTCAATGGTGGTTGGTTTTAGGTTGAAAGGTTACACCTTCAAATGTTAGAAATGGAATTAAATGCCTCCGTTGTCTCTTATCCTGTTTCCAGCCACAGTGGAAGATTGTATGATCAATTCTCATTTCCTAGGCTTCTAAACCTCTGGCTTAGTAAGCATCTCTTTGTTCATGCTTAGTCCTGTAAGTTAACCTTAGGATCTATATGCTTGGAATAATGCCCTGTAGGGCTTGTTAACGCATTGTACCTTTGTGTCTTGTATGTGAATCCATTCATTGTCCAATGTTAATGAAATATCTGCTTTTGATATAGGCAATTCTCAGACCAATGCAATGCTTGCTTGTGTATTTTAATTATCTGTGTGAAGTCAGAAACATTTTAATAGACTAATTGCTTAGTCTTATTACGAGTCGCATATGAGGTATTTCTAAATACACATGTCAAATATTACTGCCCACCACAACTGTATCTTTGTAGTGACTGGTTGTATTGATACACTGTCTAAAGTGTAATTAATAACTCCACCATGCTCAATGGGATATTCAGTGTCTGCTTCTTCTTCTTTTACCAATCTACCAATTGGTGCCCTTCTTTGCGAGGCATTTGAAAACCGCCCAGGTCTCTATGGTTGAATCTGTGTTTGAAATTCACTGCTCAACTGAGGGACCTTACAGTTAATTGTATGTGTGAGGTACAGAGATGAGGTAGTCATTCAAAAATCACGTTAACCACTATTATTGCACACATGCAACTTATTATGTGACTTGTTAAGCACATTTTTTCCTGAACTTTAGGCTTGCCTTAAAGGGATTGAATACTTATTGACTCAAGACATTTCATCTTTTAATTATTCATTTGTAAACATTTACAAAGAACATAATTCCACATTGACATTATTGTGTATTGTGTGTAGGCCAGTGACACAAAATGTCAATTGAATCTATTTCATATTTAGGCTGTAACACAACAAAATGTGGAAAAAGTCAAGGGGTGTGAATATTTTTAAGGCACTGTACATGCTAATGGCTGAAGTTTTCCAGACCTTTGACTATGTGGCCTAACCACTCTCTGTAGCACTAGTTGAATGCTGGCTGCGTCCCAAATACAGAGAACATTGCACATGGAGTTATTTTTTCGTTTTAATTGACCATCCTTGCCAACTTCCACATAATTCTGACTGTTATCCAAAAAATGATAGAACCGCAAGTATTGATAATGACTGTATTTCACATAGGTTTGTTTACAATTGCAACTGTCATACGGTGCCCACATGTAACTAACCTGGGTCCTATATATAGCCACCCACAGCCCCTTACTATAGTTCCCACCTCAAACTGCACCGTGTGTTTAGCAGGTTGCTCCTGCAGACTTCTGTCTGCGTGCGTGTGTCTGAGTGTGAAAATGCGGTCAGGCACACGTCACGTTGACGTCAGCTAGCTGTGGATGTGCGAACACGCAAAGCGGGACTGTGTATTTAACAGCCACAAACTCTATCTCTCACTGTCATCAAATTAGCTTTTTTTTGTGGAGAGGACAAAACAGTAGGCACAGTAGGCGTCTGATTACAGGGCTCTAACATGCTTTGGTTTACCAGTAAATAAATGCCTGGCATGCCATTCCTGGGGCATCTCAGATATAAGCCAGGGCTATCCGTTTACAGCAATACCTCTCCACTATGACACTATCCCAGGTGATATCAAAGCACACAGGCAAGTTAAGGCCATGTGGCTTGATGGCATAATGAGATACTTTCCTGACATAATCTTAGAAGCTCACCGAATGAATGCATCCCTCTCTGTTTGATCATCTCAGCTGGTCTGACCTCGTTGAACCAAAGAGGATCCCTGGCTTCAGTCCAACGCGGGCCAACAAGAAGCTTGCTGCTCTCTCCTCCACGTTCTATGTTTAATCTCTGCATTTGATCTTCTACCATCTTCATGTTTTTGCCTCGGAGGAATGGGTTGATGTTCTGGAGTATCAGTGATGTGTTTTAGCATTTGGAATATTTTGAGGGATTGCATAGAAGTGTATTTCTTGTTGTTCATTCAGTGTTACAGGGGAAAGAGACTCGTTAAAATGTGTTTGTAGATCCGTGGGGAAGCTGAGAGGAAGACAGAGCTGTTATTTGTGACAGCGGTCTCGCCTCACACTCACTCAGCACTGTTTGAAAGTGTCCCCCGAAAATATTTCTGCAGTTCTCGCTGGGGCACCCCTGTAAACAGAATACTCCCACACAGCATTTCATTCTAAAGAGGATTAACCTTCTCATGTTCCTGCGAGAGAGACATGGTCTACATCCCAAATAGCACAGTACACCCTATGTAGTGCACTACTTTTGATCAGGCCTCATTGGTCTCAGGTCAAATGTGGTGCACTATATAGGGAACAGTGTGCCATTTAGTGGAGTCTGCCACTAGCACAGTCAGTGTAGTCAGCTCAGCTATCCCCATTGAGACCGTGTCTGTGCCTCGACCTGGGTAGGGCAAAACTAAGCATGGCGGTGTTCGCCTTAGCAATCTCACTAGGATAAAGACCTCCTCCATTCCTGTCATTGTTGAAAGAGATCGTGATACCTCACATCTCAAAATAGGGCTACTTAATGTTAGATCACTTACTTCAAAGGCAATTATAGTCAATTAACTAATCACTGATCATAATCTTGATGTGATTGGCCTGACTGAAACATGGCTTAAGCCTAATGAATTTACTGTGTTAAATGAGGCCTCACCTCCTGGTGAGCATATCCCCCGTGCATCCTCCTGACCATATCCCCGGTGCATCCCGCAAAGGTGGAGGTTTTGCTAACATTTACAATAGCAAATTTCAATTTACAAAAAAATAAAAAATACGTTTTCGTCTTTTGAGATTCTAGTCATGAAATCTATGCAGCCTACTCAAATCACTTTTTATAGCTACTGTTTACAGGCCTCCTGGGCCATATACAGCGTTCCTCATTGAGTTCCCTGAATTCCTATCGGACCTTGTAGTCATAGCAGATAATATTCTAATTTCTGGTGACTTTAATATTCACATGGAAAAGTCCACAGACCCACTCCAAAAGGCTTTCGGAGCCATCATCGACTCAGTGGGTTTTGTCCAACATGTCTCTGGACCTACTCACTGTCACAGTCATACTCTGGACCTAGTTTTGTCTGTGACAAACCTCTTCAAGGTTAGGAGCGTTTGTCACAAATTAAGTGGTAAACTGTCACCAAATCACCCAAGAATGAGAGTTCTTTCGAACAGGACCTGTGTGTTTGTTTCTCCGTCCTGGTCCACCCAGGCCATAGGCGAGGTCAAGGATAGCAGGGTTTGGTACACGAATCGGGTTCTCGGTAAGTCAAGGTCCAAACGCCAACAGGTAAGTCCAAAACAATCCAGCTCATACACGGTAAATCCAGCCAATCTCTATTGTCTCTTTCCCTATTGTTCATAGATCCTTCCAGCACTCTCTCTCTCTCTTCCTGGTTTTTCTTGACCCTTTATTTGTGGGTCGGCTCCACCTTCTGAGGGTTCCCCTTGCTTCTGGGACTTGTAGTTTTGGCGGTCGGCCATTTTGTGGTTTGTAGTTCTGACAGGGGTGGCCATTTTAGTGATCGGGCAGAGCCCGTTTATTAGTTCTGCTCTCACATATCTGCCATTTATCACTCGACCCCCTTCTTTGCCACATGTCCCATGGAATAAATGTTGTGGATCTTAACATTTTTCCTCATAATCCTGGACTATCGGACAACCATTTTATTACGTTTGCAATTGCAGCAAATAATCTGCTCAGACCCCAACCAAGGAGCATCAAAAGTTGAGTTATAAATTCACAGACAACACAAAGATTCCTTGATGCCCTTCCAGACTCCCTCTGCCTACCCAAGGACGTCAGAGGACAAAAATAAGTTAACCAATAAGTTAACCACCTAACTGAGGAACTCAATTTAACCTTGCGCAATACCCTAGATGCAGTTGCACCCCTAAAAACCAAAAACATTTCTCATAAGAAACTAGCTACCTGGTATACAGAAAATACCCGAGCTCTGAAGCAAGCTTCCAGAAAATTGGAACGGAAATGGCCACACCAAACTGGAAGTCTTCCGACTAGCTTGGAAAGACCGTGCAATATCGAAGAGTCCTTACTGCTGCTCGATCATCCTATTTTTCCAACTTAATTGAGGAAAATAAGAACAATCCGAAATTTATTTTTGATACTGTCGCAAAGCTAACTAAAAAGCAGCATTTCCCAAGTGAGGATGGCTTTCACTTCAGTAGTAATAAATTCATGAACTTCTTTGAGGAAAAGATCATGATTATTAGAAAGCAAATGTATACGAAAAGCTTCAGTCTGGTTTTAGACCCCATCATAGCACTGAGACTGCACTTGTGAAGGTGGTAAATTACCTTTTAATGGCATCAGACCGAGGTTCTGCATCTGTCCTCGTGCTCCCAGACTTTAGTGCTGCTTTTGATACCATCGATCATTACATTCTTTTGGAGAGATTGGAAACCCAAATTGGTCTACACGGACAAGTTCTGGCCTGGTTTAGATCTTATCTGTCGGAAAGATATCAGTTTGTCTCTGTGAATGGTTTGTCCTCTGACAAATCAACTGTAAATTTCGGTATTCCTCAAGGTTCCGTTTTAGGACCACTATTGTTTTCACTATATATTTTACCTCTTGGGGATGTCATTCGAAAACATAATGTTAACTTTCACTGCTATGCGAATGACACACAGTTCATTTCAATGAAACATGGTGAAGCCCCAAAATTGCCCTTGCTAGAAGCCTGTGTTTCAGACATAAGGAAGTGGATTGCTGCAAACTTTTTACTTTTAAACTCGGACAAAACAGAGATGCTTGTTCTAGGTCCCAAGAAACAAAGAGATCTTCTGTTGAATCTGACAATTAATCTTAATGGTTGTACAGTCGTCTCAAATAAAACTGTGAAGGACCTCGGCGTTACTCTGGACCCTGATCTCTCTTTTGACGAACATATCAAGACTGTTTCAAGGACAGCTTTTTTCCATCTACGTAACATTGCAAAAATCAGAAACTTTCTGTCCAGAAATGATGCAGAAAAATTCATCCATGCTTTTGTTACTTCTAGGTTAGACTACTGCAATGCTCTACTTTCCGGCTACCCGGATAAAGCACTAAATCGACTTCAGTTAGTGCTAAATACGGCTGATAGAATCCTGACTAGAACCAAAGATTTTGATCATATTACTCCAGTGCTAGCCTCCCTACACTGGCTTCCTGTCAAGACAAGGGCTGATTTCAAGGTTTTGCTGCTAACCTACAAAGCATTACATGGGCTTGCTCCTACCTATCTCTCTGATTTGGTCCTGCCGTACATACCTACACGTATGCTACGGTCACAAGACGCAGGCCTCCTAATTGTCCCTAGAATTTCTAAGCAAACAGCTGGAGGCAGGGCTTTCTCCTATGGAGCTCAGTCTCAACCTTTAAGTCTTTACTGAAGACTCATCTCTTCAGTGGGTCATATGATTGAGTGTAGTCTGGCCCAGGAGTGTGAAGGTGAACGGAAAGGCTCTGGAGCAACGAACCGCCCTTGCTGTCTCTGCCTGGCCGGTTCCCCTCTTTCCACTGGGATTCTCTGCCTCTAACCCTATTACAGGGGCTGAGTCACTGGCTTACTGGTGCTCTTTCATGCCGTCCCTAGGAGGGGTGCGTCACTTGAGTGGGTTGAGTCACTGATGTGATCTTCCTGTCTGGGTTGGCGTCCCCCCTTGGGGTGTGCCGTGGCGGAGATCTTTGTGGGCTATACTCGGCCTGGTCTCAGGATGGTAAGTTGGTGGTTGAAGATATCCCTCTAGTGGTGTGGGTGCTGTGCTTTGGCAAAGTGGGTGGGGTTATATCCTTCCTGTTTGGCCCTGTCCGGGGGTATGATCGGATGGGGCCACAGTGTCTACTGACCCCTCCTGTCTCAGCCTCCAGTATTTATGCTGTAGTAGTTTGTGTCGTGGGGCTAGGGTCAGTTTGTTATACCTGGAGTACTTCTCCTGTCTTATCCGGTGTCCTGTGTGAATTTAAGTATGCTCTCTCTAATTCTCTCTTTCTCTCTTTCTTTCTCTCTCTCGGAGGACCTGAGCCCTAGGACCATGCCTCAGGACTACCTGACTCCTTGCTATCCCCAGGCCGTGCTGCTGCTCCAGTTTCAACTGTTCTGCCTGCGGTTATGGAATCCTGACCTGTTCACCGGACGTGCTACCTGTCCCAGACCTATTATTTGACTATGCTGATAATTTATGAACATTTGAACATCTTGGCCATGTTCTGTTATAATCTCCACACGGCACAGCCAGAAGAGGACTGGCCACCCCTCATAGCCTGGTTCCTCTCTAGGTTTTTTCTTAGGTTTTGGCCTTTCTAGGGAGTTTTTCCTAGCCAAAGTGCTCCAACACCTGCATTGCTTGCTGTTTGAGGTTTTAGGCTGGGTTTCTGTACAGCACTTTGAGATATCAGCTGATGTACGAAGGGCTATATAAATAAATTTGATTTGAATTTGATTTGAATTGGGACAGAACCCACTTTAAAACACTGCAGCAGCACTGTCTGAAGGGAGAAGTAGCTACCAGCTCCATATGCACGCAGAAGACATGGTGGCGAAACACATGCTTTAGGATGGATGTTAGAAGCATTACAGTGAACAGTAATTAGTGTGACCACATGCCCACAGAAATTGTGAGGACATTGCAACGAGCTCAAGAAAACCACCAGAGCGCCAACGGGTTCTTTGCCTTTCAACTAAACAAGAGAAAAAGGCTGAGGCAAACGTGTTCCCATGGAGTGCAATCTCCAAGCCAAGCCTGTTTGTGTTGTTGTTGGAGAAACGTCTCAATTAAAATCTTACTGGGATGAGATTTAGCCTAAGATGAAGAAACAACATCTCCGTCTATCCTCATACCCTTCCGCTCATTCAGTTGTCAGATTCATGTTGATAGATTGGATCTACTTTACAATAAGAGGCTCTTGTTTGGAATCAAAGTGGCCAGATAATGAATTTACCATCACTTTGATCTCTGTGCCACCTGCGGATCTACTCCTAACCCTCGCCAGACTCACAAAGGGCAGGAGACTATTTCTGATGCTGCCTCTCTGCTGCCTCTCTACTGCCTCTCTGCTGCATCTCTACTGCATCTCTAACCCTCTATAATATAACTCACCACTCCATCGAATCCCCACCATTCCAACCATCTATAATATAACTCACCACTCCATCGAATCCCCACCACTCCAACCATCTATAATATAACCTACCACACTATCCAACCCCCACCACTCCAATCCTCTATAATATAACCCACAGCTCTATCCAACCCCCACCACTCCAACCATCTATAATTTAACTCACCACTCCATCCAATCCCCACCACTCCAACCATCTATAATATAGCCTACCACTCTATCAAACCCCCACCACTCCAACCCTCTATAATATAACCCACTACTCTATCCAACCCCCACCACTCCAACCATCTATAATATAACCCACCACTCCAACCATCTATAATATAACCTACCACTCTATCCAACTCCCACCACTCTAACCCTCTATAATATAACTCACCACTCCATCGAATCCCCACCATTCCAACCATCTGTAATATAACTCACCACTCCATCGAATCCCCACCACTCCAACCATCTATAATATAACCTACCACTCTATCCAACCCCCACCATTCCAATCCTCTATAATATAGCCCACAGCTCTATCCAACCCCCACCACTCCAACCATCTATAATTTAACTCACCACTCCATCCAATCCCCACCACTCCAACCATCTATAATATAACCTACCACTCTATCAAACCCCCACCACTCCAACCCTCTATAATATAACCCACTACTCTATCCAACCCCCACCACTCCAACCATCTATAATATAACCCACCACTCCAACCATCTATAATATAACCTACCACTCTATCCAACTCCCACCACGCCAACCCTCTATAATATAACTTACCACTCTATCCAATCCCCACCACTCCAACCATCTATAATATAACCTACCACTCTATCCAACCCCCACCATTCCAATCCTCTATAATATAGCCCACAGCTCTATCCAACCCCCACCACTCCAACCATCTATAATTTAACTCACCACTCCATCCAATCCCCACCACTCCAACCATCTATAATATAACCTACCACTCTATCAAACCCCCACCACTCCAACCCTCTATAATATAACCCACTACTCTATCCAACCCCCACCACTCCAACCATCTATAATATAACCCACCACTCCAACCATCTATAATATAACCTACCACTCTATCCAACTCCCACCACGCCAACCCTCTATAATATAACTTACCACTCTATCCAATCCCCACCACTCCAACCATCTATAATATAACCTACCACTCTATCCAACCCCCACCACTCCAACCCTCTATAATATAACCCACTACTCTATCCAACTCCACCACTCCAACCATCTATAATTTAACCCACTACTCCAACCATCTATAATATAACCTACCACTCTATCCAACTCCCACCACTCCAACCCTCTATAATATGACTTACCACTCTATCCAATCCCCACCACTCCAACCATCTATAATATAACCCACTACTTTATCCAACCCCCACTACTTCAACCATCTATAATATAACCTACCACTCTATCCAACCCCCACCACTCCAACCATCTATAATATAACCTACCACTCTATCCAACCCCCACTACTTCAACCATCTATAATATAACCTACCACTCTATCCAACCCCCACCACTCCAACCATCTATAATATATCCCACTACTTTATCCAACACCCACCACTCCAACAATCTATAATATAACCTACCACTCTATCCAACCCCCACCACTCCAACCATCTATAATATAACCTACCACTCTATCCAACCCCCACTACTTCAACCATCTATAATATAACCTACCACTCTATCCAACCCCCACCACTCCAACCATCTATAATATATCCCACTACTTTATCCAACACCCACCACTCCAACAATCTATAATATAACCTACCACTCTATCCAACCGCCACCACTCCAACCCTCTATAATATAACCTACCACTCTATCCAACCCCACCCTTTATAATATGGGTGTGGGTTATACTATAGATGGTTGGAGGGGTGAGGATTGGATAGAGTGGTGGGAGTCGGGGTGATGTCATCATAGATCATTTATAGTGGGCTATCCAATCCAAATAAAGTGTAACTGGTGTCCATCGAATCCCCACCATTCCAACCATCTGTAATATAACTCACCACTCCATCGAATCCCCACCACTCCAACCATCTATAATATAACCTACCACTCTATCCAACCCCCACCATTCCAATCCTCTATAATATAGCCCACAGCTCTATCCAACCCCCACCACTCCAACCATCTATAATTTAACTCACCACTCCATCCAATCCCCACCACTCCAACCATCTATAATATAACCTACCACTCTATCAAACCCCCACCACTCCAACCCTCTATAATATAACCCACTACTCTATCCAACCCCCACCACTCCAACCATCTATAATATAACCCACCACTCCAACCATCTATAATATAACCTACCACTCTATCCAACTCCCACCACGCCAACCCTCTATAATATAACTTACCACTCTATCCAATCCCCACCACTCCAACCATCTATAATATAACCTACCACTCTATCCAACCCCCACCATTCCAATCCTCTATAATATAGCCCACAGCTCTATCCAACCCCCACCACTCCAACCATCTATAATTTAACTCACCACTCCATCCAATCCCCACCACTCCAACCATCTATAATATAACCTACCACTCTATCAAACCCCCACCACTCCAACCCTCTATAATATAACCCACTACTCTATCCAACCCCCACCACTCCAACCATCTATAATATAACCCACCACTCCAACCATCTATAATATAACCTACCACTCTATCCAACTCCCACCACGCCAACCCTCTATAATATAACTTACCACTCTATCCAATCCCCACCACTCCAACCATCTATAATATAACCTACCACTCTATCCAACCCCCACCACTCCAACCCTCTATAATATAACCCACTACTCTATCCAACTCCACCACTCCAACCATCTATAATTTAACCCACTACTCCAACCATCTATAATATAACCTACCACTCTATCCAACTCCCACCACTCCAACCCTCTATAATATGACTTACCACTCTATCCAATCCCCACCACTCCAACCATCTATAATATAACCCACTACTTTATCCAACCCCCACTACTTCAACCATCTATAATATAACCTACCACTCTATCCAACCCCCACCACTCCAACCATCTATAATATAACCTACCACTCTATCCAACCCCCACTACTTCAACCATCTATAATATAACCTACCACTCTATCCAACCCCCACCACTCCAACCATCTATAATATATCCCACTACTTTATCCAACACCCACCACTCCAACAATCTATAATATAACCTACCACTCTATCCAACCCCCACCACTCCAACCATCTATAATATAACCTACCACTCTATCCAACCCCCACTACTTCAACCATCTATAATATAACCTACCACTCTATCCAACCCCCACCACTCCAACCATCTATAATATATCCCACTACTTTATCCAACACCCACCACTCCAACCCTCTATAATATAACCTACCACTCTATCCAACCCCACCCTTTATAATATGGGTGTGGGTTATACTATAGATGGTTGGAGGGGTGAGGATTGGATAGAGTGGTGGGAGTCGGGGTGATGTCATCATAGATCATTTATAGTGGGCTATCCAATCCAAATAAAGTGTAACTGGTGTCAATGTTTAAAATATATATTAATATCCCATTTCTTTATGTCTAACATAGAGCATGCAGGGTGCTGTTTCTTGCAAACTAGGAATTATGATGAAATCATTTGTATAAAAAAATATAAGTTATTTTCCTTCATTTAAACACAGGTTTCCACATTTTGTAGCTCATTGCTAGTTGTTAGGGATGTGTGGGTGGAGCCTGTCTGGTTTTCAAAGTTCTCTTCACCAGTTTGGTCTCTCAAGAATCACCCAGGAGCTATTTGATTTCAACATGAATTGCTACATTAGCACTTGTTATTTTTTTAAAGTGATCCTTTTGTTTCATCATCTCCTCGTTTTACCTCACGCACGACAGTTGGTCATTAGATAGAGGGCCTATTTCAGGATCATGTGGTCTCCCTCTCTGCTTGTTTCCTGAGATTATAGACCATGCAACGTGATCTGTGATTGGTGGATTGGAGCCATCTGACAGTGTGCCCAGAGGTCATGAGGTCATATAGGTCAGAGGTCAGAGAATGTGCGAGAGGGATTCTGAGCTCCGTGTGTTTTCTCAACTGTTGGCTGTTAGTTAGCTGTTCGTTTTCTGCATCACAAATGGCACCATCAAAAGTAGTGCACTAAATACAGAATAAGGTGCCATTTCAGACACAATCTGAGTCTGCTTAAATTTGTTTTCCTGAAGACTAAACATGTTTTCAGTCAGATTCCTATAACCGTCACCAAGCCCTGTGTAATCCAGCTGTTTATGTTGTCTTTCCCTCCAATCAGGAATTTGCTGCTTTGCTTGTACTGCAGAATGTCTTCTAATGTCTTGCTACCTGTTTTAAGAATGCCAAGGTATTCTGATCTAATTGTACAGAACTCAAAGGTATTGCTTTGACTTGTACAATTACAACAGAATGTACAGCAAAAGAGATACAGTATATAACAGATGGGTATTTGTTCAGAAACAGATTGTTTAACCATCGAATGACCTTAGAATACAGGTACAGTATGTGCTCATTATGTGTGAGTGAGCGGGACACAGAAAGACACAATAACTCTCCTCTCCTCTCCGCCTTGTCCTTTCTCCCCACTCCAGCCCTGCTCTCTGCAGAATGAACCGTTAACCACAAGTGATGATGTAAGCATGTTCCAGGCGTTATCAGTGTTCAGTCACCCAGGGGAGAGGAGCCAGGCAGGGCAGGAGGAGCGCCAGACAGACAGACAGACAGTAGACCAGCAGTCTGCTCAGGGCCTCCAGGCCCCACCGCAGAGCCAGGGAGCTGAGATTATATAGCCTCATCCTGTCACATCACCCCTCTCAGAGAGAGAGGGGGAGGGGGGAGAGAGATGTGAGAGGAGAGAGAGAGACAGAGATTGGCTTTGTGCAATCAATGTGCTCCCTCGCCTACCAACAGAGATGACACACTGAGAGATGACAGCATAGCAGTTTTAATGGTGCCATTAATCCATGTTTTATTATTAGCTGTCTTAGGGAATGTACATAGACAGACATGCATCATGAGTCATGTTTCAGTTGTGCTTTCGTTTGTCTGGGTTGTGATCACTCTCCATTCCTTACATTCTAGGTCATCAGTGTTTGGGATTCCTTGTTATATAGGGCTGTCTACGTCCTGTCTGTCTGCTGGTTGATGGTTCTTTATTAAAATAAACTCTTCTCAGTTTCTTAAGTCGCCATCTGTAGGATGCCATACCACAAGCCCTCTGTAACCTCTTACCTATAAACTGGCTACTCTCTTTTGCTCTCTCTCGCTCTCTCTACTCCGTCTCTCTACTCCGTCTCTCTCTCGCTCTCTCTACTCCGTCTCTCTACTCCGTCTCTCTCTCGCTCTCTCTCTCTATGCCACCTGTCTCTCTTTCTATGCCGTCTCTCTCTCTCTCTCTACTCCGTCTCTTCCTCTACTCAGTCTCTCCCTCTCTTCTCTACTCACTCTCTCGCTCTCTCTACTCCATCTCTTTCTCTCTCTTTCGCTCTTCCGTCTCCCTCTCTTTCTCTACTCTGTCTCTCTCTGTCTCTCTCTACTCTACTCAGTCTCTCCCTCTCTTTCTCTACTCACTCTCTCTCGCTCTCTCTACTCCATCTCTTTCTCTCTACTCAGTCTCTCCCTCTCTTTCTCTACTCACTCTCTCTCGCTCTCTCTACTCACTCTCTCTCGCTCTCTCTACTCCATCTCTTTCTCTCTCTCTCTCTCTTCTGTCTCCCTCTCTTTCTCTACTCTGTCTCTCTCTGTCTCTTTCTCTCTACTCAGTCTCTCCCTCTCTTTCTCTACTCACTCTCTCTCGCTCTCTCTACTCCATCTCTTTCTCTCTCTCTCTCTCTTCCGTCTCCCTCTCTTTCTCTACTCTGTCTCTCTCTGTCTCTTTCTACTTTACTCAGTCTCTCCCTCTTTCTCTACTCACTCTCTCTCGCTCTCTCTACTCCATCTCTTTCTCTCTCTCTCGCACTTCCGTCTCCCTCTCTTTCTCTACTCTGTCTCTTTCTCTACTCTGTCTCTCTCTGTCTCTCTCTACTCTACTCTGTCTGTCTCTCCCCTCTGTATTTCTATTCCCTCCCTTCCTTGGGGTGGCAGGTAGCCTAGTGGTTAGAGCATTGGACTAGTAACTGAAAGGTTGTTTTGCCCCTGAACATGGCAGTTAACCCACTGTTCCTAGGCCGTCATTGAAAATAAGTATTTGTTCTTAACTGACTTGCCTAGTTAAATAAAGGTAAAATAAATAAATAAATAAAAATCCTCTTCCATCCCCACCATCGCTCTCTCTCTCTCCTCTGTTTCTCTCCTCCCTCTGCCTGCCTGTCTTCTCAGGGCCTGTCCCAGCAGGGATCCCAGTGTGCTGTAGAGACTGTTAAGGCGTCCACATGCTTCCCAGCCGAAACATTTCGGTAGAGTTCGTGCATATAATATGACGACATTTTGACGTTTTTTTTTTCGGCTGTTAGGGCACACATTTTTTCTGGAGGGCAATCCGAAGTTCGGAGCCGAAGTCTATGCCTCTTCGTCGGTGATTGGTCAACAGTAGGGATTCTTCAATAAAGTCTTGTTGTCACTCAACGAGAGAGAACTCGTTTAATTGCAAAATGTAAAATTCCACGACTTAGATCTCTTCTGCAAAAAGGTCAAAACTTTTGACAGATTTCTTGAGTTATCTTAGATTCGTTCGGACTATTTTGAGGAAGTGGCTACGGCGTCTCAAAATTGACAACCAGTACTATTTCAGCTTTTTCCTAATTTCTCAAGTGAAGCGTCTTATAAGGGAGTATGCGAGCACACTCGTTCAGTTCGGCTAGCCGAGTTCGGCTAGGCACCAGACGAACTGAAGCATGCTGACACCTTTATTGTATTAAACCCATCACAGTAACTCAGTTACATAGGGAACTTACTGAACCATACATTGACTCACTCTGACACACACACACACACACACACACACACACACACACACACACACACACACACACACACACACACACACACACACAAATCAAGCAGTCTAATCGCAGTGATACAGTCATACTGACAACAGGCGCTGCCGCATTGATCTACAGAACTCTGTGGCTGGAGTTTTACAGTGCAGATATCCATTTGTTGGTGTTACTGTCATTGAGAAAGGGATGATTATTGAACTGTCTGCGTAGCATGGTGGGTCTTCTCTGCTTCTTGTGGTATCACAGTAATTCTTCTGCCTCAGGTCAGTGGCACTATTTCTGCATCCCAAATGGCATTCTATTCCGTCTACAGTGCGCTAATTTTGACCAGGTAGCTACAGGGGGAAAGGGTGCCTTTTGGGACACAGTCATTGAGAATTCTGCTGAGTCATCACAGCAAAGAGGAGTGGGGATTCTGCACCAGGGGGCTGAGCTCTCTCAACAACTCTACACAGTCTTTGATTTATCTTATTAAAGAGAGGGAGCTGTGAGGTGAAGTGAGAGGAGCTGTGAAGGGAGAGGAGCTGTGAAGGGAGAGGAGCTGTGAAGTCAGGAGCTGTGAAGTGAAGTGAGCTCGACAGTTTTGCAGTGATCAGATGGAGCTTCAGAAGGCCCTTTGCCAATGATTTACCATCTAATAGGAAACGACATGCAGTTCAGAGGCAGGATACAAGGGAGGGAGGGAGAGCTTTGGAAACAAGTCAACATAACACTTGATCCCCAGCCAATTAGAGCAGAGTAAAAGTGAGGACCATGCAGAGTCTCTCTTGATTGGCTGACACATTAAGTTGATACCTGTGGAGAAGAGGCATCTAGACAATTACCTAGTCTGTATGCTATGACTACATTGATTTGTGGGTGTTACCAATATGTGTGTGTGTG
This sequence comes from Oncorhynchus mykiss, assembly GCF_057628025.1. Lineage (NCBI taxonomy): Eukaryota > Metazoa > Chordata > Actinopteri > Salmoniformes > Salmonidae > Oncorhynchus > Oncorhynchus mykiss. Next base: position 14,579,030 of record NC_143029.1, read on the forward strand.
TGTTTAGCTGTGGGTCTGCATGCATACTTCAGTCTCAGCAACACATCACGCTCTATGAGTTGCACTCCTGCTCTTGGTTCTCTTTGATATCCAGGAGAATAGGCTCCAGCCCCTGCTCTGTGATTGACACACCAATATTCTGAGAGTAGGTGATATTCTCTTTTTCTAAATCAGTTTAATACCTCAGCCCTGACCTTCCATGCACTCTTTAAGACCCCGATGACAGAAAGATTCTTCTGCACTTTATAGCTCAGAGACAGTGAGGCAGTGTTTTTAACATTCTACTATGACATCATAGGTCACTGACATGGCATTTCATGTTTCCTAATGAGGCCCAATCTGCCACATCACGTTGGATGGCTACACGCACACACATACACACTTGCACGCACACACATTCCTGCCTGCTGGAAAATGTGCTGCTAGCTGCATTACTAAAGGTGTCCACATGCTTCCCAGCCGAAACTGTTCGGAAAAGTTTGTGCATATATTATGATGAAATATTGTGACGTTTTGGTTAGTTTGGCCTTCGGCTGTTTGGGCACACAAATTTCAGAGCCGGAGTTTACGCCCCTTCGTAGGAGATTGGTCAACAGTAGGGATTCATCAGTAAAGTCTTTGTTTTCATTCAACGAGAGATTACTAGTTTTCATGCAAATGTTTTCATTGAAAAATACTGCACCAAACATCTTAGTTAGATGTAAAACTGCACGACTAAGATGTCTTTGGCAAAAACGTTATTCTGGCTATGGCGTCTCAAAATGGACAAACAGTACTACATTTACGTCATTTGGCAGACACTTTCATCCAGAGCGACTTATAGTAGTGAGTGCCAACATTTTCTTACTTGTCCCCTGTGGGAATCGAACCCACAACCCAAGAGCCATGCTCTACCAACAGAGCCAGAGTTTTTCAACTGAACGTCTTTTAAGGGAGCATGCGAGCACACCTGCTCGGTTAAAGCATTCTGATGCCTTAAGTGAGCTCAATGAAGGCACAGCTTGGAGAGAGATGCTACTGAGAAGATGTTTTACTGTTCATATTAGTTGCTGTGTAACAAATGTTACAATTTGAATGGATATCCAAGGAAGCAATTCCATTACTTTATAAGTTGATTAAATAATTGACATGTCCCATATACACTGAGTATACCAAACACCTTCCTAATATTGAGTTGCAGACCCTCCCCCTTTTGCAATCAGAACAGCCTCAATTCGTCTTGGCATGGACTCTACAAGGTGTCGAAAGGGTTCTGCAGAGATGCTGGCCCATCTTGACTCCACACAACTGTGGGAAGCATTGAAGTGTTTAATTTTTTTATTTAACTAGGCAAGACAGTTAAGAATAAATTCTTATTTACAATGACGGCCTACCGGCTATTGGCTGGATGTCCTTTGGGTGGAGGACCATTCTAGATACACACGGGAAACTGATGTGGGGAAGGGGGGAAGGGTACCAAAACATTTCCAAAACATTTCTGCAGCATTGAATGTCCCCAAGAACACAGAGGTCTCCATCATTCTTAAATGGAAGAAGTTTGGAAACATCAAGACTCTTCCTAGAGCTGGCTGCCCGGCCAAACTGAGCAATCAGGGGAGAAGGACCTTGGTCAGGGACATGGCCAAGAACCTGATGGTCAATCTGACAGAGCTCCAGATTTCCTCTCTGGAGATAGGAGAATCTTCCAGAAGGACAAGCATCTCTGCAGCACCCCAACCATCAGGCCTTTATGGTAGAGTGGCCAGACGGGAAGCCACTCCTCAGTAAAAGGCACATGACAGCCTGCTTGGAGTTTGCCAAAAGTCACCTAAAGACTCTCAGACCATGAGAAACAAGATTCTCTGGTCTGATGAAACCAAGATTGAACATTTTGGCCTGAATGCCAAGCATCATGTCTGGAGGAAACCTGGCACCATCCCTACGGTGAAGCATGGTGGTGGCAGCATCATGCCGTGGGGATGTGTTTCAGTGGTGGGGACTGGGAGACTAGTCAGGATCAAGGGAATGATGAAAGTAGCAAAGTACAGAGAGATCCTTGATGAAAACCTTCTCCAGAGCCCTCAGGACCTCAGACGCGGGTGAAGGTTCACCTTCCAACAGGGCAACGACCCTAGTTGCTTCGGGACAAGTCTCTGAATGTCCTTGAGTGGCCCAGCCAGAGTCTGATTGAACCCGATTGAACATCTCTGGATAGACCTGAAAATAGCTGTGCAGCGAAATTCCCCATCAAACCTGACAGAGCTTGAGAGAATCTGCATAGAGGAATGGGAGAATCTCCCCAAATACAGGTATGCCAAGCTTGTAGCGTCAAACCCAAGAAGACTCAAGGATGTAATCGCTGCCAAAGGTGCATCAACAAAGAACAAAGAGTAATTTTATTTTTTATACATTTGCTAAAATGTCTTAAAAGCAGTTTTTGCTTTGTCATTATTGGGTATTGTGTGTAGATTGATGAGGGGAAAACACGTTTTAATCAATTTTAGAATAAAAATAACATACCGTAACAAAATGTGGAAAAAGACAAGGGGTCTGAATTCTTTCCGAATGCACTGTACATGCAACATGTTATAGCTGTTTGTTTTTATTCTGTATATTGTGACAGGTAGTACCATGACAACAACCAAGACTACAGTTGGCTGACGATAGTATTGGCTTAGCACTACACATGCGCAACCTTTGAAGATAAAAAAATATGGATTGAGAAGGCAGAGGTACTGAATGAGATGGGAAGTCAGATTTATGATGATGTCTAATGCAAACCTACACACAATGCAACACAAATCTCCACACAACGCAAATCTCAACACAACACACATTTCAACACAACACAAATCTCCACACATTACAACACAAATCTCCACACAACATAAAACTAATCTCCACACAATGCAACGCAAACCTACACACAACGGTCCACTCTGGACCAGAAGTACCCCAGAAATAGAAACCATGGGTCTGGTGGTGCATGCTGGGAGGAAGGAAATTGTGAAACATGAAAGTGGACAAAGAAACGTGTAAACCATTAGATTCTTCCTGCATGTGATGGCTTAGCCTCTGCCTATCAGCAGTTCTTGAGATTTTGATTTAAAGCCTGGTCTGAGATTAGTCGTCGTAAGCGCAGCCCGTTCCTTTGGTGTGGTTGTATTTTCAGACATGTTAATCATGCCAACAAATGACTCTGCCATACAATAAGAATATGGCTGCTGTCTGGATGCAGTTTCATCCATTAATATATCCCTTTTATGGAGCTAGGGCCCAGGCTTTTCTTAGTGCTGCACACACACAGGCACGCACACTCACACACACACTCACACACACACACACACACACACACACACACACACACACACACACACACACACACACACACACACACACACACACACACACACACACACACACACACACACAGGCACACACACACACACACACAGGCATGCACACTCACATGCAGGCACACACAGGCACGCAAACTCACACGCAGGCACACACACTCACATGCAGGTACACACACTCACATGCAGGCACACTGCACACTGCACACTGCACACAGCACAGGAGAGTAGAGATCACAAGCATGAGTTCACTTTAGCTTTTTATCTGGACTTATCCACAGAGGGTTTGTTGTTAGATCAGGCTGGTCATTGTATTTGTCCATTGTAGAGATTACTTATTTGGCTGCACTTTATCTCCACATTCCCATAGAGATTCCACTGACTTTTTGCTTAAGACATTTTTCTTCATAGATCCCAAGAGATTTATTTTTCTGTAAAATATTCTGGAGATGATTGACAATGTGCCCAGAGCTATTTTCCTTCCCTGCCAGTGAGAAAACCACCAATAGAAAGGAATCTATAACTTCTAATAAAGTTGTTAATACTTTGAGATGTTTTTTGAAGTGTGCTGTCAAATCTGTGATTAAATGAGAAGAGGATGAGAGAACTAAGGGTCTGTAATTACCCTGTGACTTTGTCATTCCCACCACTCCTATCGAATGTGTGCACAACTCCTAAACCTGCACTACAATGATTGTGTTCCTGATTGAATGCGTCAATGTGCATACACTGAGTATACGAAACATTAAGAACACCTTCCTAATATTGAGTTGAACCCCCCCTTACCCTCAGAACAGCCTTAATTTGTCTGGACATTGACTCTACAAGGTGTCGAAAGTGTTCCACAGAGATGCTGGCCCGATGTTGACTCCAATGCTTCCCACAATTGTGTCAAGTTGGCTGGGTGTCCTTTGTGTGGTGGACCATTCTTGATACACACAGGAAACTGTTGAGCATTAAAAACCCAGCAGTGTTGCATTTCTTGACACACTCAAACTGGTGCGCCTGGCACCTACTACCATACCCCGTTCAATGGCACTTAAATATTTTGTCTTGCCCATTCACCCTCTGAATGGCACACAATCCATGTCTCAATTGTCTCAAGGCCTAAAAATCCTTCTTTAACCTGTCTCCTCTTCATCTACACTGATTGAAGTGGATTTAACAAGTAACATTAATAAGGAATCCAATAAGGGATCATAGCTTTCACCTGGATTCACCAGTCTATGTCATGGAAAGAGCAGGTGTTCATAATGTGTTGTACATTCAGTGATTGGCCCAACATCTGTGTACTGCAATATGCATGCATAAAGTGTGTGATTTAAGACATGTATTCACCATCTCGTTGATGGCTTTTTAAATGAGATCATATGCTTCAATCAAAACTCAGGCAAAGGGGAGTATTAGGGACATCAGGACATCAGTGGTTCCATCACAGAGGTCTGTCAGGCCACATATTCCATCAGTGGAGGGAGGGAGGTAAAGTCTGTGTGCCTCGGCTTGTTTGTGTGACAACATTACACTGTTACAATAACATTACTCTGTCACAATAACATCTGTTTCCCCACCCCGGATGCAGGACTGGCTCTGCAGGAAATGACACAGGTTGAGTTCCAAAAGGCACCCTATTCCCTTAATAGTGCACTACATTTGACACAGCCCCAACAATTACAGGGAACAGTAGCTGCCCTGCTGTAGCCTGCCAGATCTGACTGACAGCCCTGCCATTACACTCAACACAGAGGGTGACAGCATTTCAATCTAGCCTCCTGCTTTAGTTTCATAGATTCAGATGAAGAACGGGCCCTCTTAATTTACATGTGTCCTGGGCGTCTGAATAATTGTGGGGATGAATAAATGAATATAAATGGTACTTTATTTCTGACTCTAAGTGGTGGACAGGCAAAGCTTTTTTGACAACCTACAGCTGGAGTGGGGGAGTCTAGGCTCCGGGGGGCTTTCTGTGGCTCTAGCTCTGTAATTATAATCCTGGTTCTATTCAGGTGGACCATTGTAATGTGGAGACGTTGGCATGGTCCCATTGGCCCATACTGAGGAGGAATTGTTATTAGACCTATAAGACCTTCTGAGTGTTTCTACGACCTATTCCACTGGGATTCACTACCTTGTGTGACACAAACAGCTGACTGGACTGGAGGGAAGGGGACTGGAGGGGACTGGACTGTATGGGAGGGGAGAGGACTGGAGGGGAGGGAAGGGGACTGGAGTGGAGGGAAGGGGACTGGAGTGGAGGGGACTAGAGTGGAGAGAAGGGGACTGGAGTGGAGGGGACTGGAGTGGAGGGGACTCGAGGGGAGGGGACTGTAGTGGAATGGAGGGGAGGGGACAGGAGAGGAGTGGACTGGAAGGGAGTGAAGGGGACTGAAGTGGACTGGAGGGGAGTTGAGTGGAGGGGACTGGAATGGAGGGGAGTGGAATGGATTAAAGTGGACTGGGGGGGAGTGGAATGGAGGGGAGTGGAATAGAGTGGAGTGAACTGGAGTGGAGGGGAGGGGACTCGAAAGGGAGGGGACTGGAGTGGAGGGGACTCGAGGGGAGGGGGCTGTAGTGGACTGGAGGGGAGGGGACAGGAGGGGATTTGAATGGAGGGGACTGGAGGGGAGTGGAACGGATTGGAGTGGACTGGAGGGGAGTGGAATGGAGGGGAGTGGAATAGAGTGGAGTGGACTGGAGGGGAGTGGAATAGAGGGGAGTGGACTGGAGGGGAGTGGAATGGAGGGGAGTGGAATGGAGTTTAGGGGACAGGAGGGGAGTGGACTAGAGGGGAGTGGACTAGAGGGGAGTGGACTGGAGGGGAGTGGAATGGAGGGGAGTGGACTGGAGGGGACTGGAATGGAGGGGAGTGGAGTGGAGTGGACTGGAGGGGAATGGAATGGAGGGGAGTGGAATGGAGTTTAGAGGACAGGAGGGGACTGGAGGGGAATGGAATGGAGTGGAGAGGACTGGAGGGGAGTGGAATGGAGTTTAGGGGACAGGAGGGGAGTGGACTGGAGGGGAGTGAAATGGATTGTAGTGGACTGGAGAGGAGTGGAATGGAGGGGAGTGGAATAGAGTGGAGTGAACTGGAGCGGAGGGGAGGGGACTCGAAAGGGAGGGGACTGGAGTGGAGGGGACTCGAGGGGAGGGGGCTGTAGTGGACTGGAGGGGACAGGAGGGGACTGGAGGGGAGTTGAATGGAGGGGACTGGAAGGGAGTGGAACGGAGGGGAGTGGAATGGATTGGAGTGGACTGGAGGGGAGTGGACTGGAGGGGAATGGAATGGAGTGGAGAGGACTGGAGGGGAGTGGAATGGAGTTTAGGGGACAGGAGGGGAGTAGACTGGAGGGGAGTGGAATGGAGTTTAGGGGACAGGAGGGGAGTGGACTGGAGGGGAGTGAAATGGATTGTAGTGGACTGGAGAGGAGTGGAATGGGGGGGAGTGGAATAGAGTGGAGGGGACTGGAGTGGAGTGGAATGGAGGGGAGTGGAATAGAGTGGAGGGGACTGGAGTGGAGTGGAGTGGACTGGAGTAGATTGGACTGGACTGGAGGGGAGTGGAGTGGAGTCGAGGGGACTGGAGTGGAGTCGAGGGGACTGGAGTGCCACATAGCTACACATTGACTAGTGTAAGTTGCTCTGTGTTTGAAGTATCGGTGAGTTTGAGAGTACACAAGACAGGCTTGGCTGGGCCTGCGTTTTTAATTTCCTCTGTGGTCAGAAAGAGAGAGAGAGGGAGAGAGAAAGAGAGAGAGAATAGAAGAGTGCAAAGAGAGAGAAAGAAAAATATTAAAAAGAAAACGAGACAACCAGAGAGACATGAGAGAATGCAGGTTCTCGGTCACCTCATCAGCCCTGCTCTGCTCTCTTGAACCAGCCAGTCAATTCCGCCCATCATGTTCATCAGAAAGAAACACACAGTGGAAAAACTGCAGCCACGCAGCCGGGCTAGAGGTCAGACCAGGCCAAGCGGCTGCTTCCTGTCCCTACCTCCCCCCTCTAGTCCTCGTTCACTCACCCCCTTGGTGGTTGTGATCTGCCCGCTGACGACTGACCTCCAGGGGGTTAAAGGGGCTGAGAGGGGGCCTGTCGGGTCACTAGAGTCTCAGAGTTCCAGGGCCGGTCGCTCCAGTGCACACAACACAATGACCCAGTGTGAGGGAGCAGGGAGCAGACGAGTACAAGTCGACGTCCCAAATGGCATTCTATTCCCTGCGTAGTGCATATAGCCCTGTTCAAAAATAGTACACTATGTAGGGAGTATTGTGCATCCCAATGTTTTTCTAAACACGAGCCTGGAATAGCACAAACGCTTTCGTTTGACGAGGAGTTCAAATTGTTTCCAGCCTCACGATACGGCCACACTTGCTGATTAACTTTGCAGGCTTGTATTTGCCACAATGCTGCGAACTAAAAGTGCTTCCAGCAGCCACTATGTAGGCAGAAGCTGTAGGCTTGAAACAGCTGCACACTCCTTCCTTAGTATGGGGATATAGTCTGCATCCCAAATGGCATTCTATTCCCTTCGTAGTGCACTACTGTTGACCAGTGCACTATGTAGGGAATAGAGCATTGGAGACAGACATAGTGTATTAGCCTTAGGGTTACATTTGTTGAATTTGTGATTTGTAAGGTTTTCTTGCTTCTTTACTAATCTTTATTTCTGTGTTTGGTTGGCAGGGAAATAACTCCTCGTAAACTAGGGAGAGAAACTCTCATCGAAGGACCTTGGACTGTTTAGATGCTTTTATGAGGTATTTTATGAGGTATTTTCAGTGATTTACGACAACAAATTATCCTTCTCTTAATTGTTTATGATAAGCTTTGAGTTCCCTGAGAAATGTATGCAACCATGGCATAAACTCTAGAGTATCAATCACAAATGACTTTGCCTTGCAATGGGGTTGGTTGAGAACTTGGCCCAGTGCAATGGGGTTGGTTGAGAACTTGGTCCAGTGCAATGGGGGTGGTTGAGAACTTGGCCCAGTGCAATGGGGGTGGTTGAGAACTTGGCCCAGTGCAATGGGGTTGGTTGAGAACTTGGCCCAGTGCAATGGGGGTGGTTGAGAACTTGGCCCAGTGCAATGGGGGTGGTTGAGAACTTGGCCCAGTGCAATGGGGGTGGTTGAGAACTTGGCCCAGTGCAATGGGGTTGGTTGAGAACTTGGCCCAGTGCAATGGGGTTGGTTGAGAACTTGGCCCAGTGCAATGGGGGTGGTTGAGAACTTGGCCCAGTGCATCATGCGGGCTTGATGGGGACACGCCCCTTTTTTTAAAGAAAGCTTTTCATTGTTTTCCTGAGACATTAACATAATGGGCTGAATGCAGGAAGGCGATTTAGTAACCTGTAAAAATAAATCCAGTTATATTTTACAATGCTATGAAAGCAGTTTGACTCAAGACAAAGAGATAATCCCATACCTTTTAAAACTCTCATTAATAAACTGTTGACAGACCTCGGGAAGCCCCCAAATACATCTGTCTGAAAGAGTGCACATTATAAATGAGGACCTGAAAGGTCCCCCTGTGGAATAGTCCCTGAATGCATCCCAAATGGCACCCTATTCCCTATTTAGTACACTACTTTTGACCAGAGCCCTATGCGCTGTCTAAGGAATAGGGTGCCATTTGGAAAGCACTCCTGTTTTCTGCGTTTACTCTCGCTTGCTCTTTCCCTCATGTTTTCTCCCTCACCTAGACCCATCTGTTAGTCGGTGCAGAGAGCGTGGTCATTAGTAGCTAACAGTGCCTCGGCTTTGACAGAAGGGAAAACTGTCCACTGTGAGCTGTAAAAACTCCCATATGTGCCATACGAGAACAGCCACCAGCCGTCTGCTGCATTTAGCTAGAGCTCTACCCAGGGTTTTCATTTGCCTTAGCGCTTAGCTAGCTTTTCCCCTCTCAGACCATCTTAACATACACATGGGGCAGGATACAGTTGCTGAATGTTATAGTATAACGACACACATCACTTAGCACGGCAGCAAAGAGGCCACGAGAGAGAGAGAGGGCTGCTACTACCCAGCTACACACGCACGCACCCCCCCCACCACCACCTCTCCATGGTACAGCTAATGAATGGCTTGAAAAGCGCCCAGTCAGCCCTGCTCTCATAAATCAGACAGCAGCAGTCTGTCACTCCCCCTTCTCCCTTTCTCCTCCACAGTTTCCATTACATTCCCCTAGTTTAACTCCGTAGGTGCTGAGTAGCATGGTCAGGCTGGTGATAGTCTGCTCTCCTACCTGCTGCAGATACAGAGCAGTCGTCAACAGGTGGAGAAAACAGCTCAACACCGAACCCGATGGATGAAGTTTGTGAATGACCTATACTCCCCAAAGAGCACAAAAGGGTTTATGTCAAGTAAACAGTTGAGAGGTCCATCTAGAAGTAGGATCTCATGGCCAGAGTTCAGAGCAATGGACAAGCATCTTAACTCCCTTTGCCTGTTTTGCCCCAAAGCAATGCACTTAACCTCAACCGTGCAAATAAACAACAACAATCTTATGGTTGCGTCCCAAATTTGATCCTTTTCCCTATCTATTGGTCCTAGTAGTGCACTACATAGGGGATAGGGTGTCATTTGGGATGCAACCTATGTGTATTCACACCCCCTTGACTTTTTTCACGTTTTGTTGTGTTACAAAGTGGGATTAAAATGTATTTAATTGTAATTTTTGGTCAATGTTCTAGACAAAATATCTTGTAATGTCAAAGTAAAAAAAAAAAATACTAATAATATATAAACACTATATCCTGATTAGATGAGTATTCACCCCCCTGAGTCAATACATGTTAGAATCACCTTTGGCAGTGATTACAGCTGTGAGTCTTTCTGGGTAAATCTCTAAGAGCTTTGCACACCTGGATTGTACAATATTTGCCCATTCTTCTTTTTGAAATTATTCAAGAACTGTCAAGTCAAAACTGTAGGTAGGCCATTAAGGAACATTCAATGTCATCTTGGTAAGCAACTCCAGTGTATATTGTGCCTTGTGTTATTGTCCTGCTGAAAGGTGAATTTGTCTCCCAGTGTCTATTGGAAAGCACATTGAAGCAGGTTTTCCTTTAGGATTTTGCCTGTGCTTAGCTATATTCCATTAATTTTTGTCCTAAAGAACTCCCTTGCCAATGGTATGATGCAGCGAGCACCATGCTTGAAAATATGAAGAGTGGTTCTCAGTGATGTGTTGGATTTTGTCCTGAATACAAAGCGCTAACTTCTTTGTCAATTTTTTTCCAGTATTACTTAAGCGCCTAGTTGCAAACAGGATGCATGTTATGGAATATTTTAATCCTTCTTTTCACTCTGTAATTTTTGTTAGTATTGTGGAGTAACTACAATGTTGTTGATTAATCCTCAGTTTTTGCCTATCACAGCCATTCAATTCTGTAATTGTTTTAAAATCACCATTGGCCTCATGGTGAAATCCGTGAGCAGTTTTCTCCGGCAGCTGAGTTAGGAAGGACACCTGTATCTTTGTGGTGACTTGATACACCATCTAAAGTGTAATTAATAACTTCACCATGCTCAAATGGGATATTCAGTGTCTGCTTTTTTTTCTTCTACCAATTGGTGCCCTTCTTTGTGAGGCATTGGAAAATCTCCCTGGTCTGTGTTGTTTAATCTGTGCTTGAAATTCCCTTCTCGATCGAGGGACCTTACAGATAAATGAATGTGTGGGGTACAGAGAACGGGTAGTCATTCAAAAGTCATGTTAACCACTATTATTTAACACAGAATGAGGCCATGGGATTTTTTTAAGAACATCTTTACACTTGAAATTATTTAAGCTTGCCATAACAAAGGGCTCTCTCTCTCTCGACCGATAATATAAATCATAAGACAGTTGTAGATATAATTTGATATACAGAAGAATATACACAAGACAATGTCTTCGTTTCAATATTCTCCTTATAGTGTGCTCTAAAATATGGAATATCTCTAGATTCTGGAGAAAAAAATATCACTTAATGTTTGAGACATTATCTCAAAGTACTTGCGCAAAAAATGCAAATGCTTTCCGTTTGAGTTATATTAGGTTTTATTTACATTATCGCTCTCTCTCTCAAATCAATGGGCTTTATTGGCATGGGCAACATGTGTTAGCATTGCCAAAGCAAGTGAGGTAGATAATAAACAAAAGTGAAATAAACAATAAAAATTGACAGTAAACATTACACATACAGAAGTTTCAAAACAATAAAGACATTATAAATGTCATATTACGTATATATACAGTGTTGTAACAATGTACAAATGGTTAAAGTACACAAGGGAAAATAAATAAGCATAAATATGGGTTGTATTTACAATGGTGTTTGTTCTTCACTGGTTGCCCTTTTCTTGTGGCAACAGGTCACAAACATTGCTGCTGTGATGGCACACTGTGGAATTTCACCCAGTAGATATGGGAGTTTATCAAAATTGGGTTTGTTTTCAAATTCTTTGTGGATCTGTGTAATCTGAGGGAAACAGGTGTCTCTAATGTGGTCATACATTGGACAGGAGGTTAGGAAATGCAGCTCAGTTTCCACCTCATTTTGTGGGCAGTGTGCACGTAGCCTGTCTTCTCTTGAGAGCCATGTCTGCCTACGGCGTCCTTTCTCAAAAGCAAGGCTATGCTCACTGAGCCTGTACATAGTCAAAGCTTTCCTTAAGTTTGGGTCAGTCACAGTGGTCAGGTATTCTCCCACTGTGTACTCTCTGTTTAGGGCCAAATAGCGTTCGAATTTGCTCTGTTTTTTTGTTAATTCTTTCCAATGTGTCAAGTAATTATCTTTTGGTTTTCTCATGATTTGATTGGGTCTAATTGTGCTGCTGTCCTGGGGCTCTGTGGGGTGTGTTGTAGAATTGAATGGCTCTTTTCTGGATTTTGATCATTAGTGGGTATCGGCCTAATTCTGCTCTGCATGCATTATTTGGTGTTCTATGTTGTACACGGAGGATATTTTTGCAGAATTCTGCATGCAGAGTCTCAATTTGGGGTTTGTCGCAAAAAAAGGGCAATGGACTCTATGACTGGTTCAAGTATGTTTTAGCCAGATCCTAATTGGTATGTTGAATTTTATGATCCTTTTGATGGCATAGAATGCCCTTCTTGCCTTGTCTCTCAGATCTTTCACAGCTTTGTGGAAGTTACCTGTGGCGCTGATGTTTAGGCCAAAGTATGTATACAGTGCCTTGCGAAAGTATTCGGCCCCCTTGAACTTTGCGACCTTTTGCCACATTTCAAGCTTCAAACATAAAGATATAAAACTGTATTTTTTGTGAAGAATCAACAACAAGTGGGACACAATCATCAAGTGGAACGACATTTATTGGATATTTCAAACTTTTTTAACAAATCAAAAACTGAAAATTTGGGCGTGCAAAATTATTCAGCCCCCTTAAGTTAATACTTTGTAGCGCCACCTTTTGCTGCGATTACAGCTGTAAGTCGCTTGGGGTATGTCTCTGTCAGTTTTGCACATCGAGAGACTGACATTTTTTCCCATTCCTCCTTGCAAAACAGCTCGAGCTCAGTGAGGTTGGATGGAGAGCATTTGTGAACAGCAGTTTTCAGTTCTTTCCACAGATTCTCGATTGGATTCAGGTCTGGACTTTGACTTGGCCATTCTAACACCTGGATATGTTTATTTTTGAACCATTCCATTGTAGATTTTGCTTTATGTTTTGGATCATTGTCTTGTTGGAAGACAAATCTCTGTCCCAGTCTCAGGTCTTTTGCAGACTCCATCAGGTTTTCTTCCAGAATGGTCCTGTATTTGGCTCCATCCATCTTCCCATCAATTTTAACCATCTTCCCCGTCCCTGCTGAAGAAAAGCAGGCCCAAACCATGATGCTGCCACCACCATGTTTGACAGTGGGGATGGTGTGTTCAGCTGTGTTGCTTTTACGCCAAACATAACGTTTTGCATTGTTGCCAAAAAGTTCAATTTTGGTTTCATCTGACCAGAGCACCTTCTTCCACATGTTTGGTGTGTCTCCCAGGTGGCTTGTGGCAAACTTTAAACGACACTTTTTATGGATATCTTTAAGAAATGGCTTTCTTCTTGCCACTCTTCCATAAAGGCCAGATTTGTGCAATATACGACTGATTGTTGTCCTATGGACAGAGTCTCCCACCTCAGCTGTAGATCTCTGCAGTTCATCCAGAGTGATCATGGGCCTCTTGGCTGCATCTCTGATCAGTCTTCTCCTTGTATGAGCTGAAAGTTTAGAGGGACGGCCAGGTCTTGGTAGATTTGCAGTGGTCTGATACTCCTTCCATTTCAATATTATCGCTTGCACAGTGCTCCTTGGGATGTTTAAAGCTTGGGAAATATTTTTGTATCCAAATCCGGCTTTAAACTTCTTCACAACAGTATCTCGGACCTGCCTGGAGTGTTCCTTGTTCTTCATGATGCTCTCTGCGCTTTTAACGGACCTCTGAAACTATCACAGTGCAGGTGCATTTATACGGAGACTTGATTACACACAGGTGGATTGTATTTATCATCATTAGTCATTTAGGTCAACATTGGATCATTCAGAGATCCTCACTGAACTTCTGGAGAGAGTTTGCTGCACTGAAAGTAAAGGGGCTGAATAATTTTGCACACACAATTTTTCAGTTTTTGATTTGTTAAAAAAGTTTGAAATATCCAATAAATGTCGTTCCACTTCATGATTGTGTCCCACTTGTTGTTGATTCTTCACAAAAAAATACAGTTGTATATCTTTATGTTTGAAGCCTGAAATGTGGCAAAAGGTCGCAAAGTTCAAGGGGGCCGAATACTTTCGCAAGGCACTGTAGTTTGTGTGCTCTAGGGCAATGGTGTCTAGATTGAATTTGTATTTGTGGTCCTGGCGACTGGACCTTTTTTGGAACACCATTATTTTGGTCTTTCTGAGATTTACTGTCAGGGCCCAGGTCTGGCAGAATCTGTGCAGAAGATCTAGGTGCTGCTGTAGGCCCTCCATGGTTGGTGACAGAAGCACCAGATCATCAGCAAACAGTAGACATTTGACTTCTCTCTCTCTATCTATCTATGTCTCTCGCTCTCTCTATCTCTCTCTGTAATGTAGTGGTAAACAGCAAAGTTTGGCTGTGAGAAAAAAAGCGCACTTTGCATCAGTTATGACTACAAAGGGAAATGCAGCGGTTTAATAATATGCAAGTATAATGGTACCACAGCATGGTACATTGAGTCATTGTTTATGCGCTGGCTCATTACTGTAAAGTAGCTATTAGCTTTTGTAAGAATGAGGTGTCATTTAAATTAAATTAAAATCTTCCACATGAATGTTAGGCTACGAGTAAAGGCAATGCTATGAAATGTACAAGGGCTGTGTGACATGCCTGGAGGCAGTTTCTCTTATATTATGATAGGCCAGGACATAATCTGCAGCAAGATCTATGGACTCTGTTTTCTCCTGAATGTAATTTTTTTTTTTTACATTTCAGGAGATACCTCTGAGTCATATTTTGAGCAGTGTAGTAGGAAGTGCTGTTCATTTTCTTTTTCACCCAATCCACAGTGTTCACATAATCTTTCTTCTCTGACCTTCCATGTTTTTCTATAGCGTCTATATGGCCAGGCTCTGGTCACTGAGTCTGTACATTGTTAAAGTCTTCCTTTGTTTGAATTCTTTGAATCTGACAAGGTGTTGTGCTTATTTGATATCTCTTTTTAAAATTTGGTAACATTGAAGTTTGTGATTACATTACATTTCACCAATAATTACTGTACTCATTTTGGTTAGAGATTTCTATTTGTTAGAATTTTGTTATTTGTGATCAAATCGTTGAATTTAGCTGGTGCTTTTGGGCCAGTCGCTCTAAAGGGTCGATCTCTGGGTGGGGTTGCATAAGAACCCCTTGTGATACTAATATTCTGGATCACGGTGTGTTCGGTGAGTCTAGATTTTGTTGGCTATTTTCTACATTTGGAGTGCTGGGGGGAATCTCCCAAGTTTTGCTCTCTATTTCTCTCTTGCTCTCTCTAATTGGGAATTAATAAACTTAAATTAGTCTGCAACACTTTGTTCCCTAAATGCAGACTTCAGTGAATCTACATATCCAGACTGTATCACAACCGGACGTAATTTGGAGTCCCATAGGGCGGCGCACAATTGGCCCAACGTCGTTCAGGTTTGGCCGGTGTTGGCTGTCATTGTAAATAATAATTTGTTCTTAACAGACTTGCCTAGTTACTGTAAATAAAGGTTAAATGAAAAGCATATGATGAAATTCCACAGAGCCACAGTAGTAGGCACAAATGGTGTTCCCAGACACATACAGACCCCTCCCCCTGCTCAGTCTGCCCTCCCACTCTGTCTCTGTGTGAGATGGTCATTCGCTGAACCTCAGAGATGCTATCTCCACCGAGTTCGTTAAAGCCCATTTCAACATTCAGACCTCTCTCGTTCTCTATTTCTCTCAATTTAAGGGGCTTTATTGGCATGGGAAACATATGCTTACATTGCCAAAGCAAGTGAAAGATAATGAATAAAAATGAAACAATAAAAAATGTACAGTAAACATTACACTCACAAAAGTTCCAAAATAATAAAGACATTTCAAATGTCATATTAGACTATCTCTCTTCCTTACACAGTGTGGACAGGATTTATTCCACATTTCAGCAGCACAGACTGGGTAGATGGAACAATATAGTACCTTTAGTGACAGTGAGCCATGTGGATGAATAATGCATTGGGGTGGATGGGGGAGTGAGATGCCCACTGTCTCCTTCCTCTGGTCTATGTGATAATAAAAAGGGACTCGTGGGATTCCTGGGTTGTGTCCCAATTAGCACCCTATTCCCTATATAGTGCACTACTTCTGACCAGAGCCCTATGGGATATTCTGGTGGTCAGTGAATCTTGGAACACACCACAGACATCTATCAGTGACATAGGTAAGGGCTGTTATTGTTTTTATAGGTTCTGTTTTATCCTGTGGTGGTCCATTAAATATTAATATCAAGCAGCCACTTGGAATGATCTGTTGTGGTTATGTTTTTTTGGACCACTGTGATGCCTTTGGGAGAGAAAATATGTCATTCAGTTCAGTGTCTGGGTGGTACGAGCACTGGTCTGTGTGTGTGTACATACAGTATGTGCCTGCATGCTTGCATGAATGCGGGTGTGCGTGCATGAATGTGGTTGTGCGTGCATGAATGTGGTTGTGCGTGCATGAATGCGGGTGTGCATGCATGAATGTGGTTGTGCGTGCATGAATGTGGTTGTGCGTGCATGAAAAATCTGTTGATGTGCCCTTGAGCAAGGCACTTAACCACAATTGCGCCTGTAAGTTGCTCTGGATAAGAGCGTCAGCTAAATGACTCAAATGTAATTATTGTCCGCTCTGCTGTGAGCAACACTTTGAGGTTTGGAGGTTGTTGGAGGTTTCCAAGGGTGATTCATTCATTCAGCCCACAGCACCTCTAACATCTTTACCCTGAAGCTCTTCAATCAATCACCCATTCAGACAACACAACGGCCCAGGTGAACTGCAGTACATTCAGGCAGGCAGTCAAAGAATGTGACTATTCTACAGATTGGGTATAATCTCAGTTGTTTTTGTGTTTGTTAGCGTCTGTGGGTCATTACCCCACTGTCAGATTAAAGGCAGAGCTATTGTATGTGTGTGTTGTGTCGGAGTGAGTGTGTGTGTGTCGATGTGAGTGTGTGTGTCTCCCAGTGTGAGTGACTGTTTGTCCCCTCTGCCCTCCCTGTGGAGGTCTTGGTAGGACACAGAGGGATCTGGTTGCGTGGGTGGGTGTCAGCTCCACACTAGGCTGCTCTTGGTAATTAAAGCTCCGGGGGCTGCAGGAGGTGGGTTACAGCTTTAACTGCCAAACATGTCCAATGACCCTTCCATCATCTACACCCTACCCCCTACCTCCCTCCACCCTCTACCACCCCTCCACCTCCTACCCCTGCACCCCCTAAGACCCCTCTACCCTCATCCCCGATCCCCACCACCACCTACTCCTTCCACTCCCTACCCCCTACCTCCCTCCACCCTCTACCACCCCTCCACCCCCTACCCCTGCACCCCCTAAGACCCCTCTACCCTCATCCCCGACCCCCTCCACCACCTACTCCTTCCACTCCCTACCCCCTACATCCCTCCACCCTCTACCACCCCTCCACCTCCTACTCCTTCCACTCCCTACCCCCTATCTCCCTCCACCCTCTACCACCCCTCCACCTTCTACTCCTTCCACTCCCTACCCCCTACCTCCCTCCACCCTCTGCCACCCCTCCACCTCCTACTCCTTCCACTCCCTACCCCCTATCTCCCTCCACCCTCTACCACCCCTCCACCTCCTACTCCTTCCACTCCCTACCCCCTACCTCCCTCCACCCTCTACCACCCCTCCACCTCCTACCCCTGCACCCCCTAAGACCCCTCTACCCTCATCCCCGACCCCCACCACCACCTACTCCTTCCACTCCCTACCCCCTACCTCCCTCCACCCTCTACCACCCCTCCACCCCCTACCCCTGCACCTCCTAAGACCCCTCTACCCTCATCCCCGACCCCCTCCACCACCTACTCCTTCCACTCCCTACCCCCTACCTCCCTCCACCCTCTACCACCCCTCCACCTCCTACCCCTGCACCCCCTAAGACCCCTCTACCCTCATCCCCGACCCCCTCCACCACCTACTCCTTCCACTCCCTACCCCCTACATCCCTCCACCCTCTACCACCCCTCCACCTCCTACTCCTTCCACTCCCTACCCCCTATCTCCCTCCACCCTCTACCACCTCTCCACCTCCTACTCCTTCCACTCCCTACCCCCTACCTCCCTCCACCCTCTACCACCCCTCCACCTCCTACTCCTTCCACTCCCTACCCCCTACCTCCCTCCACCCTCTACCACCCCTCCACCTCATACTCCTTCCACTCCCTACCCCCTACCTCCCTCCACCCTCTACCACCCCTCCACCTCCTACTCCTTCCACTCCCTACCCCCTACCTCCCTCCACACTCTACCACCCCTCCACCTCCTACTCCTTCCACTCCCTACCCCCAACCTCCCTCCACCCTCTACCACCCCTCCACCTCCTACTCCTTCCACTCCCTACCCCCTACCTCCCTCCACCCTCTACCACCCCTCCACCTCCTACCCCTGCACCCCCTACCCCCTACCTCCCTCCACCCTCTACCACCCCTCCACCTCCTACCCCTTCCACTCCCTACCCCCTACCTCCCTCCACCCTCTACCACCCCTCCACCTCCTACCCCTGCACCCCCTAAGACCCCTCTACCCTCATCCCCGACCCCCACCACCACCTCTTCCACTCCCTACCCCCTACCTCCCTCCACCCTCTACCACCCCTCCACCTCCTACCCCTGCACCCCCTAAGACCCCTCTACACTCATCCCCGACCCCCTCCACCACCTACTCCTTCCACTCCCTACCCCCTACCTCCCTCCACCCTCTACCACCCCTCCACCTCCTACCCCTGCACCCCCTAAGACCCCTCTACACTCATCCCTGACCCCCTCCACCACCTACTCCTTTCACTCCCTACCCCCTGCCTGTGGGAATTTGATTTGTTCACACACTGCTTGCCTGGACCAGTGTGTTGGAAGTAGTAGAGGGCGAAAGACTGGGACTGTCCTAAATGGCACTCTATTCCCTATATAGTGCACCACTTTTGACCAGGACCCATAGGGAATCCCAAAGGGCTCTGGTAAACAATAGTGTGCTATGTAGGGAATAGAGTGCCATTTGGTATGGAGCCAGAGTAGAGTGAGAGCATCAAGGGGAAACAGCATCGTAAACGTCTGGGTGTGATTCTGTGATAACAAGCTAAATGTGGATAAACACAGAGAGGGATACACACACACACCCAAGCACCCTCTCTTCCCATTGGTTCTGTCACAGTTGAGAGCAGGTCCCAGGCGATAATGGGCTGTCTCTACCCTCGAAGCCAATTACTAAAGACAAACACGCAGAATAGTTGTACAGCTGTTCTTCTCAGGCAATAACCTTGCCAAGTGCCGCAGCGGTCTAACGCACTGCATCTCAGTGCTAGAGATGTCACTACAGACCTTGGTTTGATTCCAGGCTGCATCACAACTGGCTGTGATTGGAGTCCCATAAGGCGGTGCACAATTGGCCCAGCGGGTTAGGGTTTGGCCAGGTTAGGCCGTCATTGTAAATAAAAATGTGTTCTTAACTGGCTTGCCTAGTTAAATAAAGGTTCAATAAAAGCGTTATTTTTTTTAAGTAAAAGAGCTTGTTTTGAGCCCAAGGGGCATGGATACATGCCATACATAAGGAACGCGAGTTTCATTTCCCGTATGATCAATGAGGATCTCCATATTGCAAATGTAAGGTCCCTTATTAGACGTCCATGGTTGTTATTCAAATTGGCAGACGGCCTCTGGTCGTCCCCCAGGTCCTGGTCTTCCAGGAAGTCATCAAATAAAGTCTCTCGGGCATTTGGTTTCCACCTTATATGTTTGAATTTGACATTTTTCTGCTGTACCGGAAAATTCCGCCGTCAGACCTAGAGCTCTGAATCTTTATAAACTTAAGTCGGTAGAGCATGGTGAGCTTTGTGGCTCTTGAAGGTTCTCAGGCCGAAAAACAGCCTTGTCCATATGCAAGACCTTCAATTCATTTTAACGTCGCGAAAATAACGACATTTAGAAAAGTCCCATAATCACAAGACTAGGTGCATTGAAACCGACTCGGCCCATAGAGACTGACCCTACACGTTTCTAGCCAATAGCTCGTCCAGAGACCCCGTAGCAACCCCTGAAATATGATCCTTTTCAGCAGTAATTAAGGTCGCTGTTCGAGCTCCAAAATACCTATTGACCAAAACTCAGGATTTTGTGTCGCCTAAGCTAGGCCTACACATAATGTCAGAACTGGACCCGCAGCTCGAATGTAACTATGTTTTTTATGGTTTTAACAGAAGGCGCTATGAATTATGGGCCGGCTCTGAAATAAGTGATGGTTGGCTTCTAAAGGAGTTGGACAAAGTGAATTTGGTGTCAGTATGATATCTTATTGAATGATGGCTGACTTGATCGTTGTATAATATATTGGCATTGTACAGTGTACATTTCCAATGTTTTTAATTAGGGATTTACCATCACCAAATGGACAGGCTGAAATCAACACCAACAAGCGATGGAGAGGAACCACTGTCACTGCTCGGCCATCCCGAGTTCAACGAGCCAGTCAACTGGGCGTTTCTGAGCATGTCCAATTTGTTATGGTAAATTCTCATTGTAAGACATTACAATGAATTGTAGACCTCCAGCATTTTCACAAGATCCTTTACTGTTGTTCTGGGATTGATTTGCAGTTTTCGCACCAAAGTACGTTCATCTCTAGGAGACAGAACGCGTCTCCTTCCTGAGCGGTATGACTGCTGCCTGGTCCCATGGTGTTTATACTTGCATACTATTGTTTGTACAGATGAACGTGGTACCTTCAGGCGTTTGGAAATTTCTCCCAGGGATGAACCAGACTTCTAAAAAACAAATTCAGAGGTCTTGGCTGATTTCTTTTGATTTTCCCCATGTCTAGCAAAGAGGCACTGAGTTTACATCCACAAGTACACCTTCAAGTGACTCAAATGTTATCAATTAGCCTATCAGAAGCTTCTAAAGCCATGCAATAATTTTTTGGAATTTTCCAAGCTGTTTAAAGGCACAAACTTAGTGTATGTTAACATCTGACCCACCGGAATTGTGATACAGTGAATTAGAAGTGAAATAATCTGTCCGTAAACAATTGTTGGAAAAATGACTTGTGTCATGCACAAAGTAGATGTCCTAACCAACTTGCCAAAACTATAGTTTGTTAACAAGAAATGTGTGGACTGGTTGAAAAACTAGTATTAATGACTCCAACCGAAGTGTTTGTAAACTTCTGACTTCTGACTTCTGACTTCTGACAACTGTAAATGCCCATTGTAAGACATTGCAAATTGACAGTTTACATTTGTCAATTTCCAATGTATTTCAATGAGGGACTTAACATCACCAAATAGACAGGCTGAAATCAACACCAATGAGTGATTGGTCCATTACACATATGCTATATTGTCAGTGTGAAAATGCTCTTCTGCAAGTTGACAGTGTCCATTGCCAACATAAGGACTTCCCATTACGAAATGGACATCAATGAGAAATTGTTACTTCCTATGACTTCCTATGATCAAATAGACCGTCTAGGTTGATTCAGGGCTTTACATAATCATATATGCCATTTGGTCAGTATATATGTCATTTTGACATTTCTTATGCCATTTGAAGGTTCACTGAATTTTGGGTTCGGAAGCAGACTTCCTATGAACATATATGGCAAATGGACATAACATCCTGATTTGGTACTTTCAATACTTATATGCCATTGGATATGTCTTATGCCATTTGGACATGGTCCACTGACGTTTTGGTTCGGAAACCTACTTCCTATGATCATATATGGCAAATGAACAAATCATAGGCCTTATGCACAAACTCAATAAAATAAGACAAATGTATGTCCATACGATTACTACACATGTATAATTGACAAAAAACAATGATTTTGAAAATGTCCCTCCTGGGACCTGACTTTGTGACCATTTCCCATATGAAAATGTATGGTGGAGCGCGTTTACTCCCTATGGGATTTTTTGGTTTATGACACTTGGCATTTGCAATGTTTCGGTTGCAAAATGGTTTTGTTGAACTGCTGTCCATTTGAGTGGTATTTGCGATTGTGTATATGGTTCGCCCAATGCCAATAAGTTGTCATTCATTTTTATCAATTTTGTCAGTTTTTGTCCATTTCATGCCAAGTGCCCTTACCTGTGGCAAAACTGCTGCTGAAGGAAAAAACTTGTTTAGGTTTTCTTCACATTGGTTGATCATAACTGAGAAATAGCTAAGTGCTCTGCCAATGCAGAAAGCACATTTTTCCCACTGCCAGTGAGTGAAGACAAGTAACATTCCTCATGTATAAATATAAAGCTTTAAGTTCCCAATGGCAATGATAGCTATTAAAATATACTTCAGAGCTGCAGCTTCAGTGTAAGACAGAAATAAAACGACACTAGAAGTGTACCATAGTTACTGTTATTCTTAACAGTCTAGGGAAAGAGTCTGACCAGCATTCTGACCATACAGTATAGGACTAGTCCAGACAGTTTTTATTAGGTGTAGACTACACATCCGTTTGAAAAAACCCACCACTATCCACAGTTGATATTTGTAATTCATTGGGGGCAAAGAGGATAGTTAGAATGTCCTGGAACGCTTGTCTGGTGTGCATGCTGCTATCTAAACTTACTCCCTAGTGCTTGAAACCTGAATGTTTTTTAATGGACACAGTCTGGAATCCATCCTGGCTGGAACACACACATGCACGCACTCAAACACACATGCAATTACAGCAGATGAGATTGTTTACACTTAATATGGTAGCTAGGGTTTTACCGTACTAGTTTCAGGGATGGTTGCTCTTACTTCCCTGTCAGTGTTTATAGAACACACTCATTCTCTACAGAACACACTCATTCTCTATGGAACAAACTGATTATAACACACTCGTTCTCTACAGAACACACTCGTTCTCTACATAACACACTCATTCTCTACACAACACACGTTCTCTACAGAACACACTCATTCTCTACAGAACACACTCATTCTCTATAAAACATTCATTATCTTTTCATGTGATCTCATTTTTGAGGCTTCCCACAAATAGAACTAAAATGACAAAGGATAGATTAATTTAAGTAGCATGTTAGGTGAATTGGGTTAAGTTTAGAATAAGGGTTAGGGTTAGCTAAAATGCTACAGTTATCCCTGACTCGACTCGAACTTGCAACCTATGCACAGTCTCTTTACCCCTACCTACATGTACGAATGACCTCAACTAACCTGTACCCCCACACATTGACTCGGTACCAGTACCCCCTTTACATGGCCTTGTTATTGTTGATTGTGTTTTTTACTTTAGTTTATTTAGTAAATATTTTCTTAACTCTTTTTTCTTAAAACTGCATTGTTGGTTGGTGAAGGGCTTGTAAATATGCATTTCACGGTAAGGTCTACACCAGTTGTATTCAGAGCATTTGACAAATAACATTTGATTTGGATTGCTAGACTGTCATGGATTACGCGCACCCATCCTCCCCGGCAAACCTCCCTACTTTCGTTTCTGTCTCAAGTAACTAGACCATTAGTAGTATCATACGTCTTGGAGGTGCTCAGAAATACGTAAAGTATATTTTGTATTGCTCTGAGGCCAGTCTGGCACAGAAGACACAGTGGTGACACAGCAATCACCCCAACTGTCTCTCTGCCGCACACAGCCAGACCCTCCCCCCTTTCCTCCCTTCTCTCTTCTCCTCTGCCTCTCTCCACCTTCTCCCTCTGCTCCACCACCATCCCTCTCAAGCCCACCCCAGTCAAGTCCCATTGTATCCTCCCCCTTGTCTCCTCTCTTCCATGGCATTTATTTTTGTCACCAATCCACCCCCCCAACCCAAATGCATGCCTCCCTTCCACCCCTCCCTCCCAGCCATCTCCCAACGAACACCCCACGGGCCATGCCTCTATCAGTCGTTCCTGCCTGTCTGCACACATAGAGGGCGGAGGGTAGTTGTCATTGTCCCTGGCTCCTGGGTCTGCCTCTCGTAGCTCCACTCCCTGGCTGACTGGATGGCTGAATGGATGACTGGATGGCTGGCTGATTGGATGGCTGATGGGATGGCTGGATGGATAGCTGGCTGACTATGGCTGGCTGGCTGGCTGACTATGGCTGGCTTGCTGGCTGGCTGGATGACCCCGTTGACTCCATCGCTGTCCTCTGAGCTCCTACCACAGAGATGCAAATGACACGTTGCGGAAGTGATAAAAGTTTCATGCAGGTCTCTTGAGCAATTAAATATTAATGATCATCCCTTCCCTGCTTTATTTCTCATATTCAGAGTCAGTTGTGTGCCGTGTGCCCTCGAATGGAGATTACTCTCGCATTACAGGTGGGAAACATTCATAAGGGTTATCGCTAGATTCAATCATGGGCGCTGCCTTGCATCAGAAGCCTTTTGTTTCATTAATGGGATCGATATTCAGCTGCCACTTATGGAGAGCTGGAAGAATATACTAACTCCCTTTGCTTCCATCAAATCAAATCAAATTTTATTTGTCACATGTGCCGAATACAACAGGTTACTGTGAAATTCTTACTTACAAGCCCTTAACCAACAATGCAGTTAAGAAAATATAAGAAAATATTCACTAAATAAAAGTAAAAAGAAAGTAACACAATAAAGTAACAATAATGTGGCTACATACAGTACCTTCGGAAAGTAATCAGACCCTTGACCTTTTCCACATTTTGTTACGTTACATACAACCTTATTCTAAAATGGATCTAAAAATAAATACATCTCAGCAATCTACACACAATACCCCTTAATGACAAAGAGAAAACTGGTTTTTAGAAATGTTTTCAAATGAATGAAAAATAAAAAACAGAAATACCTTATTTACATAAGTATTCAGACCCTTTGCTATGAGACTCTCAATCAGAGGTCAGGTGCATCCTGTTTCCATTGATCATCCTTGAGATGTTTTTATAACTTGATTGGAGTCCACATGTGGTAAATGTTAATTTTTTACCTTTATTTAACTAGGCAAGTCAGTTAAGAACCAATTCTTATTTTCAATGACGGCCTAGGAACAGTGGGTTAACTGCCTTGTCAGCTCAGGGATTTGAACTTGCAAACATCCGGGTTACTAGTCCAACGCTCTAACCACTAGGCTACCCTGCCGCCCAATTGATTGGACATGATTTGAAAAAGGCACACATATGAGGTCCCTGTCTCTATAAAGGTGCCACAGTTGACAGTGCATGTCAGAGCAAAAACCAAACCATGAGGTTGAAGGAATTGTCCGTGTAGCTCCGAAACAGGATTGTGTCGAGGCACAGATCTGGGGAAAGGTACCAAAAAATGTCTGCAGCATTGAAGGTCCCCAAAAACATATTGGCCTCGATTGGCCATTCTTAAATTGATGAAGTTTGGAACCACCAAGACTCTTCCCAGAGCTGGCCGCCTGGCTGAACTGAGCAATAGCGGGAGAAGGCCCTTGGTCAGGGAGGTGACCAAGAACCCGATGGTCACTCTGACAGAGCTCTAGAGTTCCTCTGTGGAGATGGGAGAACCTTCCAGAAGGACAACCATCTCTGCCAGACTCCACCAATCAGGCCTTTATGGTAGAGTGGCCAGACGGAAGCCACTCCTCAGTAAAAGACACATGACAGCCCGGTTGGAGTTTGTCAAAAGATTGAACTCTTTGGCCTGAATGCCAAGCATCACGTCTGGAGCAAACCTAGCACCATCCATATGGTGAAGCATTGTGGTGTCAGCATCATGCTGTGGGGATGTTTTTCAGCAACAGGGACCGGGAGACTGGTCAGGATTGAGGCAAAGATGAACTGAGAAATGTACAGAAAGAGATCCTTGATGAAAACCTTATCCAGAGCACTCAGGACCTCAGACTGGGGTGAAGGTTGACCTTCCAACAGGACAACGACCATAAGCACAGCCAAGACAATGCAGGAGTGGCTTTGGGACAAGTGTCTGAATGTCCTTGAGTGGCCAAGCCAGAGCCTGGACTTGAACCCTGTCAAACATCTCTGGAGAAACCTGAAAATAGCTGTGCAGCGACACTCCCCCATCCAACCTGACAGAGCTTGAGAGGATCTGCAGAGAAGAATGGGAGAAACTCCCCAAATACAGGTGTGCCAAGCTTGTAGCGTCATATCCAAGAAGACTCGACACTGTAATCACTGCCAAGGGTGCTTCAACAAAGTACTGAGTAAAGGTTCTGAATAGTTATGTAAATGTGATATCTGTTTTATTATTTATAAATTAGCAACATTTTCTAAAAAACTGTTTTTGCTTTGTCATTATGGGGTATTGTGTGTAGATTAATGAGGAATAAAAACAATTTAATCCATTTTAGAATAATGCCTTAACATAACAAAATGTGGAAAAAGTCAAAGGACTGAATACTTTCCTAAGGCACTGTACAGGGGGTACCGGTATCGAGTCAATGTGCTGGGGTACAGGTTAGTTGAGGTAATTGAGGTAATATGTACATTTAAGTAGAGGTAAAGTTACTATGCATAGTGTAGTATCCTTAAAGGCTTCTTAGAGTTACAACTCATGAGACATAAGTACAGTTTAGTATTTAATTGTAATTTAGAATTACATTCTTTGATGCATCTGGCTTAAACTACCTGAAGCTTTCTAAATCATAGTTATATAGGCAGACATAGGAAATAGCTACGGATAGCGGAAAGCAAACCCCCGTCTTGAGTCAATACTGCCATCTATTGGTAAACATAAATATACCAGGTTACTACATTCCCCCCTTTAAAGCTAATAATCCAACTTAATTCCATTCTGAGCTATGCTATTTTCTTATTTACATTTTTCAAAAATTATCTCCTTTTAGGATCTGAAAAAGTCTGGCGGTCGTCTCTCTCTAATAGAGCGTCTCAGAGGTGGTGTAGCTGGTGCCACCCGATCTTCACCTCCTTTTGTGGAAACTTCACAGGAGGAGGTCGTGCCGGACTGGTGGTCTCAGGAAGTTGAGCATTGTTGGTCTCAGGTGGTTTGTCCAACTGCAACTGGGGAACGTTCCAATGTCCTGTCCTGCTCGTTTAAGAATTGATCCAAATCTCCAGATGGACCTGGAATTCGAGCTCGGATCTGATCCATGTGTCTCCTTAGTCTTTGTCCACTTCCGATGATCACAGTTTAAGATACTGGTCCTGAGCAATCCTCAATGGTAGTCGTGTCCATGGTTTTTCTGGCCTTTCCCATGGATGTAATGGTACGGTGGGGGGTGACTTCCTGTTACTCTGACAATCTGCACAACGGCTAACCTAATTTTCCACATCGTGGTCCATCTTTGGCCACCAGACATATGACCTCGCTAGGCCTTTCATTCTCGACATACCTGGATGCAACTGATGCAACAAATTCAGTAGCAATCCCTGCCCTTGTGGTGGGATAACTACTCTTGAACCCCACAGAACACATCCATCTCGAACACTCAATGCCAAGCGGCGAGTGTAGTAAGGCATGATCTGAGGCTCGGTCACTGTAGGCCATCCTCTCAGGATAAATTCATGCACTTGTGATAGTGTCACATCCTTTGAAGTCCATTGCCTGATTTGGGCTGTGTTCACCGGTGTATCATCCAACACGTCGATCATCAAAACCTGGTCATTTTCTTCTTCCTGAATGATGATTTCTGGAACGGGCAGCCTACTCAGAGCATCAGCATTCCCATGGTATCTACCTGGTTTGTAAATTATTCTGTACTCATAGGCCCTGAGCCACACAGCCCAACGTTGAACTCTTGGAGAGACCATTTGTGGTACTGGCTTTTGTTCGTGGAACAGAGAGATCAGAGGCTTATGGTCGGTCACGATAGTGAATGTTCTCCCGTACAAGTACTTGTGGAATCTCTGTATTCCGTATATGACAGCCAGTCCTTCCTTGTCCAGCTGGGAGTACTTTTTCTCTGCTGGCGTCAACGTTCTTGACATGAACCCGATAGGTTTCTCTGCACCATTCTCCATCCAGTGTGATCGCACTGCCCCCACACCATACGATGAGGCATCACACGATGAGATGAGATCGCTGTCTGCTGAGTTTGACTTTGCAAAAGCTTCTTCCTGTCTTTCTGATCATTTCCAGGCCACATTGATGCAGTTGATGCAGAGGAGCTAAGAGGGTAGAGAGGTTCGGGAGGAAGCGATTATAATAATTCAGTAAGCCTAGATAGGCTTATTGTAACGTTTGTCGGAGCTGGAGCTTCCACAACAGCCCTCACTTTAGCTTTGACAGTGTGTAACCCCTTGGCATCCACCTTGTGACCCAGGTACTGCACTTCATCAGCTAACAGTGTACACTTGCTCCTCTTCAGCCGGATACCGACGTCCTTCATCCTCCTCAAAACTTCACCTAAGTTTCTGAGATGTCCCTCCTTCGTGACTCCCGTGACAAGAATGTCGTCGAGGTAAACCGCTACCTTGGGTATCCCCTGTAGAATTCCCTCCATAGTTCTTTGGAAGATAGCTGGTGCAGAAGACACCCCGAAAGGTAACCATTTATAGGTAAACATCCCTCTGTGGATGTTTATGTTCAGGTACTTCTGTGAAGCTTTATCCATTAGCACTTGCTGATATGAGTGACTCATGTCCAGTTTTGTAAACTGTTGCCCTCCGGTTAACGTTGAAAGCAAATCCTCAACTTTGGGTATCGGGTACTGCTCCAGTGAGGAAACTCTATTTACAGTCAGCTCATAGTCACTACATATCTGATTGAACCATTTGGTTTTAGTATGGGAACAACTGGTGCTGCCCACTCAGAAAACTTGACAGGTACAATTATATCCTCTTCTAAGAGTGTCAATTTCCACATCCACTTTAGGTTTCATGGCATATGGAACTGATCTTGGCCTATAGAATATGGGAGTAGCATCAGCAGCAACATTAATGGTAGCTTGGACCCCTTTTAATGTCATAGATAATAAACAGCAAGGTGTTTAGTCCCAGGGTCCTTAGCTTAGTGATGAGCTTTGAGGGCACTATGGTGTTGAACGCTGAGCTATAGTCAATGAACAGCATTCTCACGTTGGTGTTCCTTTTGTCTAGGTGGGAAAGGACAGTGTGGAGTGCAATAGAGATTGTGTCATCTGTGGATCTGTTGGGGCGGTATGCAAATTGGAGTGGGTCTAGAGTTTCTGGGATGATGGTGTTGACGTGAGCCATTACCAGCCTTTCAAAGCACAAAATGGCTAGAGTCATGAGTGCTACAAGTTAGTAGTCATTTAGGCAGGTAACCTTTGCGTTCATGGACACAGGGACTATGGTGGACTGCTTGAAACATGTAGGTTTTACAGACTCGGTCAGAGACCGGTTGAAAATGTCAGTGAACTTGCCAGTTCGTCAGTGCATGCTCTGAGTACATGTCCTGGGAGTGCGTCTGGTCCTGCCGCCTTGTGAATGTTGACCTGTTTAAAACCTCTTATGGATAGGAGAGACGCTAGCGTCTCAACTGGCCAATTGCCAGAGGAAATGCAGAGCGCCAGATTCAAATAAAATGCTATAAAATTCAAACTTTCATTAAATCACACATGTAAGATACTCAATTAAAGCTACACTCGTTGTGAATCCAGCCAACATGTCAGATTTAAAAAATGCTTTTCGGCAAAAGCATAAGAAGCTATTATCTGAGAGCCTGCATCCATCTGCACCAGCAGTAAACAATGGAGCTAGCGTAGCAGGCGCTACACAAAACGCTGAAATAAAATATAAGATATGTGGGCCTCCCGGGTGGCGCAGTGGTTAAGGGCGCTGTACTGCAGCGCCAGCTGTGCCATCAGAGTCCCTGGGTTCGCGCCCAGGCTCTGTCGTAACCGGCTGAGACCGGGAGGTCTCTCCCTAACCCAGGCGACGCACAATTGGCCTAGCGTCACCTGGGTTAGGGAGGGCTTGGTCGGTAGGGGTGTCCTTGTCTCATCGCGCACCAGCAACTCCTGTGGCGGGCTGGGCGCAGTGTGCGCCCAAGGTGGCCAGGTGCACAATGTTTCCTCTGGCGCATTGGTGTGGCTGGCTTCCGGGTTGGATGCGCGCTGTGTTAAGAAGCAGTGCGGCTTGGTTGGGTTGTGTATCGGAGGACGCATGACTTCGTCTCTCCCGAGCCCGTACGGGAGTTGTAGCGATGAGACAAGATAGTAGCTACTACAACAATTGGATACCACGAAATTGGGGAGAAAAAGGGGTCAAATTTAAAATAAATAAGATTACCTTCTTTTGTTGGCACTCCAATATGTCCCATAAACAAAATTATTTTGTTCGATTAATTCCGTCCATATATATCGAAAATGTCCATTTATAAAGCGCGTTTGATCCAGAAAAAAACGTCACTACAAAATATTTCAAACTACTTTTGTAATACAACGTTAGTTATTTTTAAACGTTAATAATCGATCAAATTGTAGACGGGGCAATCTGTATTCAATACAGGAACGAAACCAAAGCAGCACTGCTGTTCACGTCTTGCGCAACTCACAAATGTGTCCACAGTTCCGAGTTGGCCTACTTCCTCAATGCACAAAGGAATAACTTCAACCATATTCCAAAGACTGGCGACATCGTGTGGAAGCGGTAGGAACTGAAAATGGATTCCTATTAAATATCCAATGGCAAAGACAATATATTCAACAGAGAGGGGGAAAAAAACAACAACATCTGAACAGTTAGTCCTCTGGGTTTTGCCTGTAACATAAGTTCTGTTATACTCACAGACATGATTCAAACAGTTTTAGAAACTTCAGAGTGTGTTCTATCCAAATCTATGAATATGCATATCTTATATTTTTATCATGAGTAGCAGGAAGTTGAAATTTGGCACGCTATTTATCCAAAAGTGAAAATTCTGCCCCCTAGCTTTAAGAGGTTAAAGGTCTTACTCACATCGGCTACGGAGAGTGTGATGCTTGCCTCGAAGCGTGAATAGAGGTCATTTAGCTCGCCTGGTAGGTTCGTGGCACTGAGCAGCTCGTGGCTGGGCTTCCCTTTGTAGTCTGTAATACCACGTCCGAGCAGCGTTAGAGCTGCTGTTGTAGGATTCAATCTTAGTCCTGTATTGATGCTTTGCTTGTTTGATGGTTCGTCGGAGGGAAAAGCGGTATTTCTTATAAGTGTCCAGGTTAGAGTCCCGCTCCTTGAAAGCAGCAGATCTACCCTTTAGCTCAGTGCTGATGCTGCCTGTAATCCATGGCTTCTGGTTGGGGTATGTACATACAGTCACTGTGGGGACAGTGACTGATGTGTTATACTCCTCAATGCCATCAGATGAATCCTGGAACATGCTAGCAAAAACAGTCCTGTAGCTTAGCATCTGCGTCATCTGACCACTTCCGTATTGAGCGAGTTGCTGGTACTTCCTGCTTTAATTTTTGCTTGTAAGCAGGAATCAGGAGGATATAATTAGGGTCAAATTTACCAAGGGAGAGCTTTGTATGGGTCTGTGTGTGTAAAGGTGGTCTAGAGTTGTATTTCCTCTGATTGAACATGTTACATGCTGTTAGAAATTATGTAAAACAGATTTAAGTTTTCCTGCGTTAAAGTCCCCGGCCACTAGGAACGCTGCCTCTGGATGAAGGTTTTCTTGATTGCGTATGGCCTTAACCAGCTCATTGAAAAAGCTAATTCAAAAAATGTGGAACTAAGAAATGATATAGACCTTGGTTCACTCCAGACTTGACTGCCCTTGACCAGCACAAAAACATCCTGTGGCGTTCTACATTAGCATCGAATAGCCCCCGCGATATGCAACTTTTCAGGGAAGTCAGGAACCAATATACATTGGGGCAAAAAAGTATTTAGTCAGCCATCAATTGTGCAAGTTCTCCCACTTAAAAAGATGAGAGAGGCCTGTAATTTTCATCATAGGTACACTTCAACTATGACAGACAAAATGAGAAAAAAAATCCAGAAAATCACATTGTAGGATTTTTTATGAATTTATTTGCAAATTATGGTGGAAAATAAGTATTTGGTCAATAACAAAAGTTTATCTCAATACTTTGTTATATACCCTTTGTTGGCAATGACAGAGGTCAAACGTTTTCTGTAAGTCTTCACAAGGTTATCACACACTGTTGCTGGTATTTTGGCCCATTCCTCCAAGCAGATCTCCTCTAGAGCAGTGATGTTTTCGGGCTGTTGCTGGGAAACACGGACAACAACTCCCTCCAAAGATGTTCTATGGGGTTGAGATCTGGAGACTGGCTAGGCCACTCCAGGACCTTGAAATGCTTCTTACTAAGCCACTCCTTCGTTGCCCGGGTGGTGTGTTTGGGATCATTGTCATGCTGAAAGACCCAGCCACGTTTCATCTTTAATGCCCTTGCTTATGGAAGGAGGTTTTCACTCAAAATCTCACGATACATGGCCCCATTCATTCTTTCCTTTACACGGATCAGTCGTCTAGGTCCCTTTGCAGAAAAATAGCCCCAAAGCATGATGTTTCCACACACATGCTTCACAGTAGGTATGGTTTTCTTTTTCTTTTGATGCAACTCAGCATTCTTTGTCCTCCAAACACGACGAGTTGAGTTTTTACCAAAAAGTTATATTTTGGTTTCATCTGACCATATGACATTCTCCCAATCTTCTTCTGGATCATCCAAATGCTCTCTAGCAAACTTCAGACGGGCCTGGACATGTACTGGCTTAAGCAGGGGGACACTTCTGGTACTGCAGGATTTGAGTCCCTGGCGGCATAGTGTGTTACTGATGGTAGGCTTTGTTACTTTGGTCCCAGCTCTCTGCAGGTCATTCACTAGGTCCCCCCGTGTGGTTCTGGGATTTTTGCTCACCGTTCTTGAGATAATTTTGACCCCACGGGGTGAGATCTTGCGTGGAGCCCCAGATCGAGGGAGATTATCAGTGGTCTTGTATGTCTTCCATTTCCTAATAATTGCTCCCACAGTTGATTTCTTCAAACCAAGCTGCTTACCTATTGCAGATTCAGTCTTCCCACCCTCGTGCAGGTCGACAATTTTGTTTCTGGTGTCCTTTGACAGCTCTTTGGTCTTGGCCATAGTGGAGTTTGGAGTGTGACTGTTTGAGGTTGTGGACAAGTGTCTTTTATACTGATAACAAGTTCAAACAGGTGCCATTAATACAGGTAACGAGTGGAACACAGAGGAGCCTCTTAAAGAAGAAGTTACAGGTCTGTGAGAGCCAGAAATCTAGCTTGTTTGTAGGTGACCAAATACTTATTTTCCACCATAATTTGCAAATTAATTAATTAAAAATCCTACAATATGATTTTCTGGATTTTTTTTCCTCAATTTTGTCTGTCATAGTTACAGGCCTATCTCATCTTTTTAAGTGGGAGAACTTGCACAATTGGTGGCTGACTAAATACTTTTTTGCCCCACTGTGCTCAGTCAGTTAGGAAAGCTAAGGCTAGTTTTTCAAACAGACATTTGCTTCCTGTAGGACTAATTCCAAAACGTTTTGGGACATGGTAAAGTCCATGGAGCTGCCCACTGCATTGAGGATAGGAAACACTGTCACCACCGATAAATATACAATAATCGATCATTTCAATAAGCATTTTTCCTTGGCTGGCCATGCTTTCCACCTGGCTTCCCCTATCCTGGCCAACATCCCAGCACCTCCTGCAGCAACTTGCCCAACCCCCCCCCCCCCCCCACACACACACACAATTCGCCTTCACCCAAACCTAGACTGCAGATGTTCTGAAAGAACTGCAAAATCGGATTCCCCACAAATCAGCTGGGCTAGACAATCTGGACCCTCTCTTTCTAAAATTATCAGCCCAAATGTTGCAACCCCTATTACTAGCCTATTCAACCTCTCTTTCGTATTGTCTGAGATTTGTCTGAGATCCCCAAAGATTGGAAAGCCGCCGTGGTCATCCCCCTCTTTAAAGGGGGAGACACTCTAGACCCAAACTGTTATAGACCTATGTCCATCCTGCCCTGCCTTTCTAAAGTCTTCGAAAGCCAAGTTAATAAACAGATGACCGAACATTTCGAATCCCACCGTACCTTCTCCACTATGAAATCTCGTTACCGAGCTGGACATGGGTGCACCTCAGCCACGCTCAAGGTCCTAAACAATATCATAACCAGCATCGATAAAAGACAGTACTGTGCAGCCGTCTTCATCGACCTGGCCAAGGCTTTCGACTCTGTCTATCATCGCATTCTTATCGTCAGACTCTATAGTCTTGGCTTCGCAAATGACTGCCTCACCTGGTTCACCAACTACTCATCAGATAGAGTTCAGTGTGTCAAATCAGAGGGCCTATTGTCCGGACCTCTGGCAGTCTCTATCTATCTATCTTTTCTCTGTATATACCAATGATGTCACTCTTGCTGCTGGTGATTCACTTACCCACCTCTACGCAGACAACACCATTCTGTATACATCTGGCCCTTCTTTGGACACTGTGCTAACTAACCTCCAAACAAGCTTCAACGCCATACAACACTCCTTCCGTGGCCTCCAACTGCTTTTAAATGCTAGTAAAACTAAGTGCATTGTCATGTCTCTGGCTAAGCCGGATTAAGTGATATGACATGCTATTCTATAAAATAATTTCCCTGTAATTAATATTACCTGATTAAGCTAATCAGGTAAATGTAATTATCTAGAAAGTCAGGGCACCACAAAATAATGTTTATAGAGCTGTTATCTTCCGAATAAACTCTTAAAGACCTGGTAATCTTTTACCTCAATAGCAGTCCATATTTAATCGTCACCTTATTTAGTCGCATCTGAAAGTTGTAAATTCTTGGTTATCCTCATGAACCCTGGCTAACAAATTGAATCAGCAATACAAAATTTGGTTTAATTATTTATTTACGAAATACCTAAATAATCACACAGAATTACATCTACACTGAATGGATCATACATTGATTACAAATGATTTCATAAAGGAAAACGTCCCTAGCGGACGGAACAGATATGACGACGGCTGGTTACACAAAGAAAGGGGGTTGGGTTTTGAATGAAAGAGTAGTGGGAAGACAGAGTAACAAAGGGAGAAGCTATGCTATCGTAAATACAGTACCTTATGCATTCTAAATTACCGACCATTTGAAAAAGGAAAATGCAATAAATATTTACTCTGAGCTGCACTTCGATCCGTTGGTCGTAAATGGAAGGCTGGGTTGTCCTTTGAAGAATGTCTGGTGGTAGAACGTATTCTTGGTAGTACCGTCGTTGTGTGGCAGAACAGATTCTCTGTCCGTCCTCTCCTAGCCCACGTCTACAGTTGTTGCTCTAACACAACGGCTAGGAGGTATCACTTCTTTAGTGAATAAGAGTTCAAAGTTTTACCAAGTTGCCATACTTTTAAGCTTGTGCTATATTCTGGCTGGTATAGTTGAAATTCATCCTTTCGGCGTGTCGATCGTCACCTTCTCATTGAAATTCAATGCTAATTTTGTTAGGTTCTTGCTGAGGTTGGCTTAGTTCTGTCAGTGGTCTTTGTCCTTTCAACGTGGGGACCTCAAGTCCTCACGTCTTTGGAACAGGAAGTTGAATTTTTGTCAACGGATTTATATAGTGTTGAAAGAAGGGCGTGTTTCATAGTTTACAACCCATGTCTGTTCACTTGGGCGGGGCCTCTGAGTGAGCAGAGTTTCTCTATGACAAACCATTCTCTCATTTAAGAAGCTAAAATTACATTTAATCTTTTCATATAATCATATTTAAACATTTAAATTGCACAACAATTCCATGTGAATCTGATAACTAGAATGTGTAGATTTTCCAAGATACATTTTATGTCGTCCTATCATCAGTAA
The DNA here is from genome assembly GCF_057628025.1 of Oncorhynchus mykiss. Lineage (NCBI taxonomy): Eukaryota > Metazoa > Chordata > Actinopteri > Salmoniformes > Salmonidae > Oncorhynchus > Oncorhynchus mykiss. Next base: position 14,614,772 of record NC_143029.1, read on the forward strand.
TCATGTCTCAGATGCCAACTGATCTGACATCATATTCATTAAGTACCAACGCATATTTTCAACTGGTTGGATTACCAAAATATGATTCCGTTTCCCACCTTTTGATGATCCCAGAATCTCTAGGGCTTTTCAAGAGTCAACTCTATAGAGTAGAGAGAGAGAAACGGGGGGGAAGGTATATTGCTCAGATAGCTGATGTGAGGGAGTTAGTGAGGGAGATATAAGTCTCCAACTTCAGCAATTTTTGCAATTCGTTCCAGTCATTGGCAGCAGAGAACTGGAAGGAAAGGCGGCCAAAGCAGGTGTTGGCTTTGGGGATGACCAGTGAGATATACCTGCTGGAGCGTGTGCTATGGGTGGGTGTTGTTATGGTGACCAGTGAGCTGAGATAAGGTGGAACTTTACCTAGCAGAGTCTTATAGATGACCTGGAGCCAGTGGGTCTGGAGACGAATATGTAGCGAGGGCCAGCTGACGAGAGCATACAGGTCGCAGTGGTGGGTGGTATATGGGGCTTTGGTGACAAAACGGATGGCACTGTGATAGACTACATCCAGTTTGCTGAGTAGAGTGTTGGAGGCTATTTTGTAAATAACATCACCAAAGTCGAGGATTGGTAGGATAGTCAGTTTTACGAGGGTATGTTTTGCAGCGTGAGTGAAGGAGGCTTTGTTGCGAAATAGGAAGCCGATTCTAGATTTATTTTGGGATTGGAGATGTTTAATATGAGTCTGGAAGGAGAGTTTACAGTCTAACCAGACACCTAGGTGTTTGTAGTTGTCCACATATTCTAAGTCAGAACCGTTCAGAGTAGTGATGCTGGACAGGTGGGCGGGTGCGGGCATCGTTCAGCCATGACTCGGTGAAATATAAGATATTACAGTTTTTAATGTCCCGTTTGTAGGATTGGTTTGGAGCCCGTAAAATGGCTGCCACCCACTCCGGCAGCATTGCAGATCTTATGTTATATTTGCATTTCCCCCCCTGACTGAATTTGTTATTTAGGACTTATTTTGAATTATTCTATCCAGACTCTCATCATGTACAGTATATCTTAACGTCAATCATAATGGATCACATTCATTGGACATTCGGGTTTATCTAGAGACTTTTCTTTCTCATATGTTGTGTGGTTGCTGTGATGTTCACACACAACCCTCCCAGGCGGGAGGAGGGGGACTCAATCGGGGTCTCAACTTAATGTTGAGAGTTGGCATGGTAGAATACACAAGGTGTGCATCTATAGTTTTTCTGTTGTTTTGACAGTCACTAACAGTCTATTAACACTGTTTAGGTTGGTAAATTAGTCTCGCCAGTTATCTAAACTTGTAGTAATCATGGCTGAATACCGACCAGGCACACAGGGCACATAACCAGGGGCCCTGACCTCCAGGGGGTCCCCATTGATTTTGTTAGTTACTCTCACTCAGATATCATTAACATAGCAGAAGTCATGGCAAAATGTGTTGTAATGGCTTTAAAACTGCAATCATTTCATTCCACACCATGGAGAAATGGGTAGATTTGCAGGAAATTATCTTTAAAACAGGGGGGACCAAATCTCATTATGGCCTCTAAAAGGCTAAAACCAGCCCTGCTCTCAGGTCTTCACCTCTCCTCCACTGATAGAGAGAGGAGAGAGAGCGAGAGAGCGATAGATACTTATCACAGTGGGAGGCAGTTCCTTGTTGAGAAATATCCCAAAACAGCTTCATGTGTTAGCTGCAGAGTTAGAGCATTGTCCTTAGCTAGCTAGATATGTTGTGCTAGCTAGTGAATATGTTAACGCTATGTGCTAGCACTGGCAGTATGGGATTATGGAGAGTGAATTAAAATCTTTCTTTGTCATCTTGCTAGGTAGTTATGTAGCTGTGGCCATCTGGCTAGTATCAACAAGAGCTTTCTACAAAATAGCAGCTTTAGCGCAGTTAGCATGGATTCCAGACCATGAACAACACTCACGGATATGCACTGCCAAACAACGCTACTGCCACCTTCTGGTTTGGAGTATTTTAACAAGGCTGAGTGGCTGACGACTTTCAAGGTCTTTGCTGTGTGAACACAAAATAGATTGACTGCCGAAACTCTGGTCAGAGGTGCTAAGTACTGTCAGCAGGCAAATGTTGGACAATCCTACCGCTGTGTCTGAGCTTTTAGAGAGAAAAGAGCCTCTCCATGGACTCTCCCACTAGCCAGCTGATGAAAGGAAAGAGGGAAGAAAGGAGAGATGAGGGGGGTTTAATTTGGCTTTCACTGACTTGCTAATGTGGTTGTGGGGGCAGCAGCATGCACCGCTCCTGGCTGGCTGGCTGAGGCCTCACTTGGACACCAGATGGGAGGCAGGGCTAGTCCTGCTGGGCCTCTAAGAGGAGGAGAGGGGGAACATAGAGAAAGGGTAGCAGGGGGTTATGGAGGTGTTGGGTTTGAAATGTTAAAGTGGCCACGGGCCTTGCCCGGGGCTGAAGGGCTGAAGGTTGGGGATGTGTCTGGACCATGGAAAGGATGACTGTAATATTGTGTCCCTCAATCACTATAAGCTGTTTAGCAGTTCTGTATGGCTGTATAGTATAAGCCCTAGGTTCTGTATAGATATATAGTGTATGCCCTAGGGGTGTTGCAATGCAAAGGAGGGCTCCTGACATTTTGTGGAGAGGTATTAAAAGGAGAGGTGTGGCTCAGATGCAGCAATGGAACAGATCGGGTGGGGAAGGGTGGGGGTGTTGTTGAGAAATATCCAAATTGATGGTCACGCAAATTAAAGTTTTAAACGTGTGCTGACTGAGGTTATAATTATACTCTGATTCCTGTTGAAAAAGAGGCAATCTGTGGGCAAGATGGATGTACCAATCCCAAATTTCCCTTTTAATCTTTCTTCATTAGATTGAACTGCTGAACCAAAGTCATTTTGAAGTAGTGATCATAATGATCATTAAGTATTTGTATTTGTATTAATTATGGATTATAGTAGTAGTAGTAGTAGTAGTAGTAGGTGTATTGTAGTAGTATTTGTATTAATTATGGATTATAGTAGTAGTAGTAGTAGTAGTAGTAGGTGTATTGTAGTAGTATTTGTATTAATTATGGATTATAGTAGTAGTAGTAGTAGTAGTAGTAGGTGTATTGTAGTAGTATTTGTATTAATTATGGATTATAGTAGTAGTAGTAGTAGTAGTAGGTGTATTGTAGTAGTATTTGTATTTATTATGGATCCCTATTAGCTACTGCCAGGGGTCCAGCAAAATGAAGGTAGTTATACAATTTTAAAAACATTACAATACCTTCACAACAGTGTGTGCCCTTAGGCCCCTACTCTACTACCACATATCTACAACACAAAATCCATGTGTACTTGTGTGTATACTGCGTATGTAATAATTTATGTGTGTATGCATGTGTCCGTGCCTATGTTTGTGTTGCTTCACATTCCCCGCTGTTCCATAAGGTGTATTTTTATCTGTTTTTTTTTATCTAATTTTACTGCTTGCATGAGTTACTTGATGTGGAATAGAGTTCCATGCAGTCATGGCTATATGTAGTGTTGTGCACCTCCCATAGTCTGTTCTGGACTTGGGGACTCTGAAGAGACCTCTGGACCTCTGGATCTCTATCCACATCGACGGGACAATAGTGGAGAGGGTAGTAAGTTTTAAGTTCCTCGGCGTACACATCACGGACAAACTGAATTGGTCCACCCACAGAGACAGCATGGCGAAGAAGGCGCAGCAGCGCTGAAGAAATTTGGCTTGTCACCAAAAGCACTCACAGACTTTTACAGATGCACAATCGAGAGCATCCTGTCGGGCTGTATCACCGCCTGGTACGGCAACTGCTCCGCCCACAACCGTAAGGCTCTCCAGAGGGTAGTGAGGTCTGCACAACGCATCACCGGGGGCAAACTACATCACCGGGGGCAAACCACTTCAAGCCAGGAGAGATTGACATGCGTATTATTAATGTTAGCTCTCTGTGTACATCCAAGGGCCAGACGTGCTGCCCTGTTCTGAGATAATTGCAATTTTCCTAAGTCCCTCTTTGAGGCACCTGACCACATGATTGAACAGTGGTGCAGGTGCGACAAAACTAGGTCCTGTAGGCCCTGCCTTGTTGATAGTGCTGTTAAAAAGGCAGAGCAGTGCTTTATTATGGACAGACTTCTCCCCATCTAAGATACTGTATCAATATGTTTTGACTGGGTTGACAGTTTACAACCCAGGGTTAATACAAGCAGTTTAATAATCTCAACTTGCTCAATTTCCAGATAATTTATTTTAATATTTAGTTGAGTTTTAGGGTTTAGTGAAGGATTTGTCCAAAATACAATGCTTTTTGTTTTTTTTGTTTTTATATTTAGGACTAACTTATTCCCTGCCACCCATTCTGAAACTAACTGCAGATCTTTGTTAAGTGTTGCAATTATTTCTGTTGGTGTAGCAGCTGATAGTGTTGAGTCATCTGCATACATAGGCACACTGGCTTTACTCAAAGCCAGTGGCATGTCGTTAGTAAAGATTGAAGTAAGTAAGGGGCCTAGACAGCTGCCCTGGTGAATTCTTGATTCTACCTGGATTATGTTGGAGAAGCTTCCATTAAAATACACACTCCGGCAAACCATTTCTTTAGGACAATGAAAAATGGTCTAAAATGTAGCAGTATGTAGGGAATGAGACACTATCAATGTGATAAAATATAATCACCCAAATCCTTGCTGTGCATATCAGTAGATGTTTTGTTAGATTACTCCACAATATAGCAGGGGGTGTAAAGCCATAACACATATATTTTTCCAGCAGCAGATAATTGATAATGTCAAAAGCCGCAAGGAAGTCTAACAAAACATCCCCCTCAATTTTTTGTCATCAATTTCTCTCCGCCAATAATCAGTAATTTGTCTAAGTGCTGTGCTTGTTGAATGTTCTTCCCTATAAGCGAGCTGAATATTTGTTGTCAGTTTGTTTACTGTAAAATAGCATTGTATCTGGTCAAACACAATTTTTTCCAAAACTTTACTTAGGGTTGGTTAACAGGCTGATTGGTCAGCTATTTGAGTCAGTAAAGGGGACTTTACTATTCTTAGGTAGCGGAATTAATTTTGCTTCCCTCCATACTTGAGGGCACACACTTTCTAGTAGGCTTACATTGAAGATATGGCAAATAAGAGAGGTAATCTCTATTATCATCAGTCATTTTCCATCGAAGTTGTCAGACTCCAGTGGTTTGTCTTAGTTGATAGACCACAATCATTTTTTCACTTCTTCCACACTCACTTTACGGAATTCAAAATTACAATGCTTGCCTTTCATAATTTAGTCAGATATACTTGGATGTGTAGTGCCAGCGTTTGTTGCTGGCATGTCATGCTTAAGTTTGCTACTCTTGCCAATGAATAAATAATTAAAGTAGTTGCCAATATCTTTGGGTTTTGTGATGAATAAGCGATCTGATCCAAAATGCCATTCAAAGCTTTTTGCTATCATTCTTTGTCATTTATCTCTGTTTCCTAGTGTAGTTCTGTAATCTTTTTATTCAGTTTAGTCACATGATTTATCAATTTGCCATTCAGTTGTGCAGCCTGACTTATTTGCCTTTCCTTTTGCCTCATCCCTCTCAACCATACCATTTTTCAATTCCTCATCAATCCACAGGGATTTAACAGCTTTTACAGTCATGTTCTTAATGGGTGCATGCTTATTAGTAACTGAGATAAGCAATTTCATAAATGTGTCAAGGCAGTGTCTGGTTGCTCTTCATTACACACCACGGATCAACAAATATTATTTACATCAACAACATAGGAATCACTACAAAACATATTGTACAACCTCTGTATTAGACCCAGCCTGTGGAACTTTGGTTTTCCTAGATATGGCTACTATATTGTGATCACTATATCCGATGGATTTGGATACTGCTTTAAAGCAAATTTCAGCAGCATTAGTAAAGATGTGATCAATACATGTTGATTATTTAATTGCTGTGGTGTTCGTAACTACCCTGGAAGGTTGACAAATAACCTAAACCAGGTTGCAGGCAGTTACAGTTTGAAGCTTTCTCTTGAGTGGGCAGCCTGATGAAAGCCAGTCAATATTTAAATCGGCCAGAAAATATACCTCTCTGTTGACATCACATACATTATCAAGTATTTCACACATGTTATCCAGATATTGAATGTTAGCACTTAGTGGTCTATAGCAGCTTCCCACCAGCATGGGCTTTAGGTGAGGCAGAAGAACCAGTATTAACCATGTTACTTCAACAGTATTTACCATGAGATCCTCTCTAAGCATTAAAATAATGTGGTCCTGAATAAAAACAGCCACACCTCCACCTTTGGCATTTCTGTATTTCTTATAGCTCTTATAACCATGTATTGATACCACTATTTCATCAAAGGTATTATCTAAGTGAGTTTCAGAGATTGTCAGAATATGAATGTCATCTTTTACCAGCAAATTATTAATTTTATGAACCTAGTTTCTTAAGCTGAATATGTAAACGTGGGCTATTTTTAGCACTTTTCTGGAATGCTTGATTGATTTTATTGCTTTTACTGGGAAGCTTAGCAGAGGTAGACATGTGCATTTTATTTATGTTAGTGCAGGGTGAGCTGCACACAGTGGACTTCCTACTAGAGCACACCGCCTCAGACGGAAGCCAATCCTCAGTAAAAGGCACATGGCAGCCCGCTTGGCGTTTGCCAAAAAGCTCCTAAAGACTCTCAAACATTTGTATTTTTATTTTTTCACCTTTATTTAACCAGGTAGGCTAGTTGACAACAAGTTTTAATTTACAACTGCGACCTAGCCAAGATAAAGCAAAGCAGTGCGACACGAACAACAACACAGAGTTACACATGGAATTAACAAACATACAGTCACTAACACAATAGAGAAAAAGTATATATATAGTGTGTGCAAATGAAGTAAGATAAGGGAGGTAGGCAATAAATAGGCCATAGTGGTGAAATAATTACAATTTAGCAATTAAACACTGGAGTGATAGATGTGCAAAAGATGATTGTTTAAGTAGAGATACTGGGGTGCAAAGGAGCAAAAAAAACAAAAAAACAGTATGGGGATGAGGTAGTTGGATGGGCTATTTACAGATGGGCTATGTACAGGTGCAGTGATCTGTGAGCTGCTCTGGTAGCTGGTGCTTAAAGTTAACCTCTTGCTCCTACTTGAGATGCAGACGTCTCAAGTAGGCACCTGGAAATGCAAATGCGCTACGCTAAATGCTAAATGTACTTGTTAAAACTCAAACGTTCATTAAAATATACATGTAGGGTATTGAATTAAAGCTACACTCGTTGTGAATCTAGCCACCAAGTCAGATTTTTAAAATGCTTTTCGGCGAAAGCATGAGAAGCTATTATCTGATAGCATGCAACACCCCAATATACCTGAAGGGGACGTAAACAAAAGAATTAGCGTAGCCGGCGCTACACAAAAACGCAGAAATAAAATCTAAAACATTAATTACCTTTGATGATATTCTTTGTTGGCACTCCTATATGTCCCATAAACATCACAAATTTGTATTTTTCCCGATTAAATCCGTCCATGTATGCCCAAAATATCCATTTGTATAGCCTGTCTAGTTCAGGAAAAAAGCTCTCTTCCAACGCAACGTCATTTTTAAAAATTATATAAGTTGCCTATATTCTTTGACAAAACACTTCAACCTACTTTTGTAACCCAACTTTAGGTATTTGTAAACGTTAATAAGCGATCAAATTGATCACTGGAAGATCTGTATTCAATAGCAGCTACTCAAGAAAACAATGTCCATTTTTCAATCTTCCAAAATCGTTTGTTGTAGGCTGGATGGAATGACGGATCTATTGGTAATGTCTCAAAGGATTTTTGTCAATGAAAATGACGTTTTTGGCGACATCGTGTGGAAGCTGTAGGAATTGCATCCGTGTCCATATTAAATTTGGTGTCCTTTAAACAATACATGAAAGTGGCGCATGGATACTTTTTTCAGCTTTCAGTGACCAGTTTTTCTTGCGCTTTTCGATGAAACACACGCTCTGTTATAGTCACAGCCGTGATTTAACCAGTTTTAGAAACTTCAGAGTGTTTTCTATCCACACATACTAATCATATGCATATACTATATTCCTGGCATGAGTAGCAGGACGCTGAAATGTTGCGCGATTTTTAACAGAATGTTCGAAAAAGGAGGGGGTAGGATGAAGAGGTTTTAATGAGGGAGATAAGGGTCTCCAGCTTCAGTGATTTTTGCAATTCGTTACAGTCATTGGCAGCAGAGAACTGGAAGGAAAGGCGGCCAAAGCAGGAATTGGCTTTGAGGGTGACCAGTGAAATATACCTGCTGGACTGCGTGCTACGGTCGGGTGCTGCTATGGTGACCAGTGTTATATGTTTTGTTTGGTCAGGGTGTGATCTGAGTGGGCATTCTATGTTGTATGTCTAGTTTGTCTGTTTCTGTGTTTGGCCTGATATTGTTCTCAATCAGAGGCAGGTGTTAGTCATTGTGTCCGATTGGGAACCATATTTAGGTAGCCTGTTTTGTCATTGTGGGTTGTGGGTGATTGTCTATGTTATGTTGCTTGTTAGCACAGTGTTTGATTAGCGTCATGGTTGTCACTTTGTTGTTTTGTAGTGTTCAGTGTTTTCCATTAAAATGACAAACACTTACTACGCCGCATCTTGGTCCTCCTCTCTATCTCCAGATGACATCCGTGACACGGGGCTTTACCTAGCAAAGAATTATAGATGACCTGGAGCCAGTGGGTTTGGCGACGAATATGTAGCGAGGGCCAGTCAACGAGAGCATACAGGTCGCAGTGGTGGGTAGTATATGGGGCTTTGGTGATCAAACGGATGGCAATGTGACAGACTGAATCCAATTTGCTGAGTAGAGTGTTGGAGGCTATTTTATAAATGACATCGCCGAAGTCAAGGATCGATAGGATAGTCAGTTTTACCAGGGTTATGTTTGGCAGCATGAGTGAAGGATGCTTTGTTGCAAAATAGGAAGCCGGTTCTCAATTTAATTTTGGATTGAAGATGCTCAGTGTGAGACTAGAAGGAGAGTTTACAGTCTAACCAGACACCTAGGTATTTGTAGTTGTCCACATATTCTAGGTCAGAATCGTCCAGAGTAGTGATGCTGGACGGGCGGGCAGGTGCGTGCAGCGATCGGTTGAAGCGAATGCATTTAGTTTTACTTGCATTTAAAGAGCAGTTGGAGGCCACGGAAGGAGAGTTGTGTGGCATTGAAGCTCGTCTGGAGGTTTGTTAACACAGTGTCCAAAGAAGGGCCAGAAGTATTCAAAATGGTTTCATCTGCATAAAGGTGGATCAGAGAATCACCAGCAGCAAGAGCGACATCATTGATGTATACAGAGAAAAGAGTTGGCCCGAGAATTAGACCTTGTTGAACCCCCATAGAGACTGCCAGAGGTCCGGACAACAGGCCCTCCGATTTGACACACTGAACTCTACCAGAGAAGTAGTTGGTGAACCAGGTGAGGCAGTCATTTGAGAAACCAATGTTTTTGAGTCTGCCGATAAGAATGTGGTGATTGACAGTGTCGAAATCTTTGGCCAGGTCGATGAATAAAGCTGCATAGTATTGTCTCTTATCGATGGTGGTTATGATATAATTTTGGACCTTGAGGGTGGCTGAGGTGCACCAGCTCGGGAACCAGATTGCAAAGCAGAGAAGGTACGGTGGGATTCGAAATGGTCAGTGATCTGTTTGTTAACTTGGCTTTCGGAGACCTTAGAAAGGCAGGGTAGGATAGATATAGGTCTGTAGCAGTTTGGGTCTAGAGTGCCTCCCCTTTTGGAGAGGGGGATGACCGTGGCAGCTTTCCAATCTTTGGGGATCTCAGACAACGACGAGACGGCCTACAGGGAGGAGGTGAGGGCCCTCGGAGTGTGGTGTCAGGAAAATAACCTGACATTCAATGTCAACAAAACAAAGGAGATGATCGTGGTTTTCAGGAAACAGCAGAGGGAGCAGCCCCCTATCCACATCGACGGGACAGTAGTGTAGAAGGTGGAAAGTTTTAAGTTCCTCGGCGTACACATCACGGACATACTGAAATGGTCCACCCACACAGACAGCATGGTGAAGAAGGCGCAGCAGCGCCTCTTCAACCTCAGGAGGCTGAAGAAATTTGGCTTGTCACCAAAAGCACTCAGAAACATTTACAGATTCACAATCGAGAGCATCCTGTCGGGCTGTATCGCTGCCTGGTACAGCAACTGCTCCGCCCACAACCGTAAGGCTCTACAGAGGGTAGTGAGGTCTGCACAACGCATCACCGGGGGCAAACTACCTGCCCTCCAGGACACCTACACCAACCAATGTCACAGGAAGGCCATATACATATCATCAAGGACAACAACTACCCGAGCCACTGCCTGTTCACCCCGTTTATCATCCAGAAGGCGAGGTCAGTACAGGTGCATCAAAGCGGGGACATCAGACTGTTAAATAACCATCACTAACATTGAGTGGCTGCTGCCAACATACTGACTCATCTCTAACCACTTTTATAATGGAAAAATTGATGTAATAAATGTATCACAAGCCACTTTAAACAATGGCACTGTATTTAATGTTTACATACCCTACATTACTCATCTCATATGTATATACTGTACTCTATACCATCTACTGCATCTTGCCTATGCCGTTCGGCCATCGCTCATTCATATATTTTTATGTACATATTCTCATTCATTCCTTTACACTTGTGTGGACAGGTAGTTGTTGTGAAATTGTTAGGTTAGTTTACTTGTTAGATATTACTGCATGGTCGGAACTAGAAGCACAAGCATTTCACTACAGTCGCATTAACTTCATATGGCTGCAGGGGCAGTATTGAGTAGCTTGGATGAAATGGTGCCCAATGTAAACGGCCAGCTCCTCAGTCTCAGTTGCTAATATATGCATATTATTACTAGTATTGGGTAGAAAACACTCTAAAGTTTCCAAAACTGTCAAAATATTGTCTATGAGTATAACAGAATTGATATTGCAGGCGAAACCCTGAGGAAAATCAAAACAGGAAGTGGCTTCTATTTTGAAAACTCCATGTTCCATAGACTCCCTTTGCTGGCTTTAAAGGGATATGAACCAGATTCCTTTTCCTATTGCTTCCTCAAGGTGTCAACAGTCTTCAGACATAGTTTCATGCTTTTATTTTGAAAAATGAGCCAGAACGATAACATCGCGTCAAGTGGTCACATGAGTTTTGCTCGCGCAACAGAGTTTGGATAGGTATTGCTTTTCCCTCTCCTACTGTGAAAGACATTTGCGGTTGATATATTATCGATTATATATTTTTAAAACAACCTGAGGATTGATTATAAAAAACGTTTGACATGTTTCTGTGGACATTATGGAATCTATTTGGAATTTTCGTCTGCGTTGTCTCTTTCTGGATATAAAAATAATCTTTATGGAACAAAAGGAACATTTTTTGTTTTAACTGGGAGTCTCGTAAGTGAAAATATCCGAAGATCATCAAAGGTAAACAATTAATTTGATTGCTTTTCTGATTTTCGTGACCAAGCTTCCTGATGCTAAGTGTTTTATCATTCGATCGATAAATTTACACAAAACGCTTGGATTGCTTTCGCTGTAAAGCATAATTTCAAAATCTGACACGACAGGTGGATTAACAAAAGGCTAAACTATGTTTTCCTATATTGCACTTGTGATTTCATGAATATAAATATTTGTAGTAATATTTATTGAATGTAGCGCTATGCTATTCAGCGGTTGTTGATGACACATATCCTGATAGTGGGATTGCATCTGCTAACCATGTTTATGTGACAAATAACATTTGATTTGATTTGAAGTGGCAACAGTGAGAGACTTCTTTCTAGAAAGGTGGATTTTTAAAAGTAGAAGCTCAAATTGTTTGGGCACAGACCTGAATAGTAAGACAGAACTCTGCAGGCTATCTCCGCCCTTTTTGGCAGTTCTATCTTGACGGAAAATGTTATAGTTAGGGATGGACATTTCAGGGTTTTCTGTGGCCTTCCTAAGCCAGGATTCAGACACAGCTAGGACATCCGGGTTGGCAGAGTGTGCTAAAGCAGTGAATAAAACAAACTTAGGGAGGAGGCTTCTAATGTTAACATGCATGAAACCAAGGCTTTTACAGTTACAGAAGTCAACAAATGAGAGGTCCTGGGGAATGGGAGTGGAGCTAGGCACTGCAGGGCCTGAATTAACCTCTACATCACCAGAGATGCAGAGGAAGAGTAGGATAAGGGTACGGCAAAGAGCTATAAGAACTGGTTGTCTAGCATGTTCGGGACAGAGAGTAAAAGGAGCAGGTTTCTGGGCGCGGTAGAATAGATTCAATGCATAATGTACAGACAAAGGTATGGTAGGATGTGAATACAGCTGAGGTAAACCTAGGCATTCAGTAACAATGAGAGAGGTCTTGTCTCTAGAGACATCAATTATACCTGGTGAGGTCACCGCATGTGTGTGGGGGGGGGGGGGGGGGGGACAAGAGGGTTAGCTGAGGCATATTGAGCAGGGCTGGAGTGAAATAAGACGATAATCCCTAACCAAAACAGCTAAGGACAAGGCACATTGACATTAGGGAGAAGCATGCATAGAGTGATCATAGGGTCCAATGAGTAGCTGGACGGGCTGGAGACACGGCGATTCAAACAGTTAGTGGGCCGGGGTTAGCAGGCTAGCAGAAGGGCCTTAGAGGGACGTTGCGACGGAAGAAGTCTGTTGTTGTAGCCCCCTCATGCGGTTTCGTTGGCAGACCAGTCGTGATGGATCAGCAGGTGTCCGTGTAGTAAAAGGGTCCAGGCCAATTGGCAAAATTAGAATAGTAGCCCAAGAAATTGACTAATGGACCACTACAGCTAACAGTCCGGTATGCTCTAGATAGCTAGCTGGCCGCGGCTAGTAGGCTAGCAGATGGGCATTCAGGGAACGTCACGACGAAGGAGCCAGTTTAAAAAAAAAACTTGGCGGATTACGTCGGTAGTCCAGTCGTGATGGATCGGCGGGGCTCCGTATCGGCAAAAAAAGGGATCCAGGCCAATTGGTATTGTGGCCCAAGGAGTGGCTGATGGTCCTCTTCAGCTAGCCGGGAGATGGGCCTAGCATAGGCTAGCTCAGGGCTAATTGGTGCTTGCTTCGGGACAGGGACGTTAGCCAGGAGAAGCCAATCGGATAGCAGCTAGCTAGCTGCGGGGATCCAGGTAAAGAGGTTCAGAGCTTGCGGTAGGAATCCGGTGATTTGGAGAAAAAGGAGTCCGATAAGCTCTGGGTTGAAACACACTGTACAGACTGGCAGGAGTTGTCCTGGCTAAAGGTTAACTGATGACCGCTAGCAGTGGCTAGCTGACTACTGGCTAGTAGTTATTTAGCTGGCTAGCTCCTGTTGGGGGTTCCGGTTCTGAGGTAAGGAAAATAGCAGGTCCATACCACATTGGGTGAGGCGGGTTGCAGGAGAGTATATTGACTTTGGGGTTAAGACAAATATTTTAAAAATATATGCGAAGAAAATATATTTAAAAAGATATGTATAAAGATATATACACAGGACTGTAACGGTTCTCTTGGGGTGAAGTAGAGGCGGACCAAAATGCGGCGTGGTGGTTATTCATGTTTTTAATAAAGACGACTATACATGAACAGACTAAACAAAACAAGAAAAGTGAAAACATAAACAATCCTATCTGGTGCAAACACAGAGACAGGAACAATCACCCACAAACACACAGTGAAACCCAGGCTACCTAAATATGGTTCCCAATCAGAGACAATGACTAACACCTGCCTCTGATTGAGAACCATATCAGGCCAGACATAGAAATAGACAAACAAGACATCCAACATAGAATGCCCACTCAGATCACACCCTGACCAACCAAAACATAGATATGACTATGGTCAGGGTGTGACAGGGACACGACAAGACGAAGACAAAATACGTCTGATTGCTACACCATCTTGGATCTATCATCCATCTTGAGAAACAATGAGAAACAAGATTCTCTGGTCTGATGAAACCAAGATTGAACTCTTTGAATGCCAAGCGTCACATCTGGAGGAAACCTGGCACCATCCCTACGGTGAAGCATGGTGGTGGCAGCATCATGCTGTGGGGATGTTTTTCAGTGGCAGGGACTGGGAGACTGGTCAGGATCGAGGCAAATATGAACGGAGCAAAGTACAGAAAGATCCTTGATGAAAACCTGCTCCATAGCTCTCAGGACCTTAGACTGGGGCAAAGTTTCACCTTCCAACAGGACAACGATCCTAAGCACACAGCCAAGACAATGCAGGAAAAGCTTTGGGACAAGTCTCTGAATGGGAGTGGCCCAGCCAGAACCCAGACTTAAACCTGATCGAACAACACTGTAGAGACCTTTAAATAGCTGTGCAACAATGCTCCCAGTCCAACCTGACAGAGCTTAAAAGGATCTGCAGAGAAGAATGGGAGAAACTCCCCAAATACAGGTATGCCAAGCATGTAGCGTCATAACCAAAAAGACTCAAGGCTGTAATCGCTGCCAAAGGTGCTTCAACAAAGTACTGAGTAAAGGGTCTGAATACTTGTGTTAATGTGGTATTTCAGTTTTTTTTTCTTCAGTTCCACATTAAAAAAAAACTGCTTTTGCTTTGTCATTATTGGGTATTGTGTATAAATCTACGAAAAAAATACATTTTAGAAATCTATTTTAGAATAATGCTGAAATGTAACAAAATGTGGAAAAAGTCAAAGGTCTGAATTTCCGAAGACACTACGTTTGCTGAAGCATTATGACAACTCAACAACTCAACAACACAATGGTAGGGATTGAATGAGCTGGGATGGGGTCATTGATAAGTCATTGTCTCAACCACTCTCCTATTTAGTTTTTTCCCTTAAAGTTAGACTCAGAACAAAGGACGGCTTACTACTTACAACATTAAACAACAAAAACCAATAGTGTCATATTGTTTAGTTTACCTTTAATATGTGACTCAGGCATACAATGTATTTCCCTATGGCAGCCTATAGTTCTGTCGAAATGGGTGTCCGCCTGCCCTAGCCCAATCAAACTCCACCAAATAAGATTGTGTCTGTACACATTTAACATTTCATTAAGGGTAATAGCACTAAGCACACTGTCTGTGTGACAAAGGGCACTGTATTCCTCTGCACTACTTCACTGTCTAGATAGTAGCACTCCAGATACATCCTATTAACCCATACATCTCAGATTATTAATCTGTCTTTATAATAAATTTATTGTGCACTTTTTGGCACTACCCTCTGCCTGTAAGCAGTTGTAAATGAGGTGTTGGGGAGTTCATTGTCTCTAGGGAGTCCAGTGTGAATGTGAATGTCTGGGTAGAGTCTAGTGAATGTGTGGGTAGAGTCCTGTGTTTGTGTGAATGTGTGGGTAGTGTCCAGTGTGTGTGAATGTGTAGGTAGAGTCCAGCGTGTGTAAATGTGTGGGTAGAGTCCAGTGTGTGTAAATGTGTAGGTAGAGTCCAGTGTGTGTAAATGTGTGGGTAGAGTCCAGTGTGTGTGTGTGGGGAGTGTCCAGTGTGTGTGTGAATGTGTGGGTAGAGTCCAGTGTGTGTGGGTAGAGTCCAGTGTGTGTGTGGTAGTGTCCAGTGTGTGTGTGAATGTGTGGGTAGAGTCCAGTGTGTGTGGGTAGAGTCCAGTGTGTGTGTGGTAGTGTCCAGTGTGTGTGTGAATGTGTGGGTGGAGTCCAGTGCGTGTGGGTAGAGTCCAGTGTGTGTGTGGTAGTGTCCAGTGTGTGTGTGAATGTGTGGGTAGAGTCCAGTTTGTGTGAATGTGAGGGTAGAGTCCAGGGAGTGTGTGAATGTCTGGGTAGAGTCCAGTGAGTGTGTTAATGTGTGGGTAGAGACCAGTGTGTGTGTGTGAATGTGTGGTTAGAGTCCAGTGTGTGTGTGAATGTGTGGGTAGAGTCCAGTGTGTGTGAATGTGTGGGTAGAGTCCAGTGTGTGTGTGAATGTGTGGGTAGAGTCCAGTGAGTGTGTGAATGTGTGGGTAGAACCCGTGTGTGTGTGTGTGAATGTGTGGTTAGAGTCCAGTGTGTGTGTTAATGTGTGGGTAGAGTCCAGTGTGTGTGAATGTGTGGGTAGAATCCAGTGTGTGTGTGAATGTGTGGTTAGAGTCCAGTGTGTGTGTGTGAATGTGTGGGTAGAGTCCAGTGTGTGTGTGGGTAGAGTCCAGTGTGTGTGTGAATGTGTGGTTAGAGTCCAGTGTGTGTGTGAATGTGTGGGTAGAGTCCAGTGTGTGTGTGTGTGGGTAGAGTCAAGTGTGTGTGTGTATGTGTGGTTAGAGTCCAGTGTGTGTGTGAATTTGTGGGTAGAGTCCAGTGTGAATGTGTGGGTAGAGTCCAGTGTGTGTGTGAATGTGTGGGTAGAGTCCAGTGTGTGTGTGGGTAGAGTCAAGTGTGTGTGTGTATGTGTGGTTAGAGCAGTGTGTGTGTGAATTTGTGGGTAGAGTCCAGTGTGAATGTGAGGGTAGAGTCCAGGGAGTGTGTGAATGTCTGGGTAGAGTCCAGTGAGAGTGTTAATGTGTGGGTAGAGACCAGTGTGTGTGTGTGAATGTGTGGTTAGAGTCCAGTGTGTGTGTGAATGTGTGGGTAGAGTCCAGTGTGTGTGAATGTGTGGGTAGAGTCCAGTGTGTGTGTGAATGTGTGGGTAGAGTCCAGTGAGTGTGTGAATGTGTGGGTAGAACCCGTGTGTGTGTGTGTGAATGTGTGGTTAGAGTCCAGTGTGTGTGTTAATGTGTGGGTAGAGTCCAGTGTGTGTGAATGTGTGGGTAGAATCCAGTGTGTGTGTGAATGTGTGGTTAGAGTCCAGTGTGTGTGTGTGAATGTGTGGGTAGAGTCCAGTGTGTGTGTGGGTAGAGTCCAGTGTGTGTGTGAATGTGTGGTCAGAGTCCAGTGTGTGTGTGAATGTGTGGGTAGAGTCCAGTGTGTGTGTGTGTGGGTAGAGTCAAGTGTGTGTGTGTATGTGTGGTTAGAGTCCAGTGTGTGTGTGAATTTGTGGGTAGAGTCCAGTGTGAATGTGTGGGTAGAGTCCAGTGTGTGTGTGAATGTGTGGGTAGAGTCCAGTGTGTGTGTGGGTAGAGTCAAGTGTGTGTGTGTATGTGTGGTTAGAGCAGTGTGTGTGTGAATTTGTGGGTAGAGTCCAGTGTGAATGTGTGGGTAGAGTCCAGTGTGTGTGAATGTGTGGGAAGAGTCTGTGTGTGTGTGTGTGTGTGTGTGTGTGTGTGTGTGTGTGTGTGTGTGTGTGTGTGTGACTGTCTGGGTAGAGTGCAGTGTGTGTGTGCGAATGTTTGGGTAGTGTCCAGTGTGTGTGTGTCTGGGTAGAGTCAAGTGTGTGTGTGAATGTGTGGGTAGAGTCCAATGTGTGTGTGAATTTGTGGGTAGAGTCCAGTGTGTGTTTGAATGTGTGAGTAAAGTCCAGTGTGTGTGAATGTGTGGCTAGAGTCCAGTGCGTGTATGAATGTGTGGGTAGAGTCCAGTGTTTGTGGGAATGGGTGGGTAAAGTCTAGTGTGTGTGAATGTGTGGGAAGAGTCCAGTGTTTGTGGGAATGGGTGGGTAAAGTCTAGTGTGTGTGAATGTGTGGCTAGAGTCCAGTGCGTGTATGAATGTGTGGGTAGAGTCCAGTGTTTGTGGGAATGGGTGGGTAAAGTCTAGTGTGTGTGAATGTGTGGGAAGAGTCCAGTTTGTGTTAATGTGAGGTTAGAGTCCAGTGTGTGTATGAATGTGTGGGTAGAGTCCAGTGTTTGTGGGAATGGGTGGGTAAAGTCTAGTGTGTGTGAATGTGTGGCTAGAGTCCAGTGTGTGTGTGAATGTGTGGGTAGAGTCCAGTGTTTGTGGGAATGGGTGGGTAAAGTCTAGTGTGTGTGAATGTGTGGGAAGAGTCCAGTGTTTGTGGGAATGGGTGGGTAAAGTCTAGTGTGTGTGAATGTGTGGGAAGAGTCCAGTGTGTGTTAATGTGTGGGTAGAGTCCAGTTTGTGTTAATGTGTGGGTAGAGTCCAGTGTGTGTGTGAATGTGTGGGGAGTGTCCAGTGTGTGTTTGAATGTGAGGGTAGAGTCCAGTGTGTGTGTGAATGTGTGGGTGGATTCCAGTGTGTGTGTGAATGTTTGGGTAGATTCCAGTTTGGGTGTGAATGTTTTTGTAGAGTCTAGTGTGTGTGCATAGAGTCAATGCAGAAAAAAAGGCGTCAATGCAAATTTGTCCAGGTAGCTATTTGATGGGCTATTTCTCCATCTTGTTAACAAGTTTTATGGCTCTTGGGGTAGAAGCTGGTCAGGGTCCTGTTGGCTCCATTGCTTGCCGGTACCAATGCACTCTCTCTCTCTCTCTCTCTCTCTCTATCTCTCTCTCTCTCGCTCTTTACTGTCTCCGCCTCTCTCTCTCTCTCTCACTTTACTGCCCCCCTCTCTCTCTCTCTCGCTCTTTTACTGCCCCCCTATCTCTCTCTTTACTGCCCTCTCTCGCTCTTTACTGTCTCCCCCTCTCTCTCTCTCTCTCTTTACTGCCCCCTCCCTCTCTCTCTCTTTACTGCCCCCCCATCTCTCTCTTTACTGCCCCCCTTCTCTCTCTTTTTACTGCCCCCCTCTCACTCTCTCTCTCTCTTTACTGCCCCCCTCTCTCTCTCTCTTGCGCTCTCTCTTTCTTTGCTGCCT
The DNA here is from genome assembly GCF_057628025.1 of Oncorhynchus mykiss. Classification (NCBI taxonomy): domain Eukaryota; kingdom Metazoa; phylum Chordata; class Actinopteri; order Salmoniformes; family Salmonidae; genus Oncorhynchus; species Oncorhynchus mykiss. The sequence continues at coordinate 14,633,468 of NC_143029.1, forward strand.
CAGTCTCTCTCTCTCTCTACTGAATCTCTCTCTCTCTCTCTCTCTCTCTCTCTCTCTCTCTCTCTTTCTCTTTCTCTCTCTCTACTGCCTCTCTCTCACTCTCTATATTGCCTCTCTCTCTATTGCCTCTCTCTCTCTCTACTGCCTCTCTCTCTCTCTACTGCCTCCCTCTCTCTACTGCATCCCTCTCTCTACTGCCTCTTTCTCTACTGCCTCTCTCTCTACTGAGGGTAGAGTCAAGTGTGTGTGTGAATGTGTGGGTAGAGTCCAGTGTGTGTGTGAATGTGTGGGTTTAGTCCAGTGTGTGTGTGGGTATAGTGCAGTGTGAGTGTGAATGTGCGGGTAGAGTCCAGTGTGTGTGTGAATGTGTGTGTGGAGTCCAGTGCATGTATACATGTGTGGGTAGAGTCCAGTGTGTGAGGGAATGGGTGGGTAAAGTCCAGTGTGTGTGAATGTGTGGGTAGTGTCCAGTTTGTGTGAATGTGAGGGTAGAGTCCAGGGAGTGTGGGAATGTGTGGGTAGAGTCCAGTGAGTGTGTGAATGTGTGGGTAGACACCAGTGGGTGTGTGTGAATGTGTGGTTAGAGTCCAGTGTGTGTGTGAATGTGTGGGTAGAGTCCAGTGTGTGTGTGAATGTGTGGGTGGAGTCCAGTGCGTGTATAAATGTGTGGGTAGAGTCCAGTTTGTGTGAATGTGAGGGTAGAGTCCAGGGAGTGTGTGAATGTGTGGGTAGAGTCCAGTGAGTGTGTGAATGTGTGTGTAGAACCCGTGTGTGTGTGTGTGAATGTGTGGTTAGAGTCCAGTGTGTGTGTGAATGTGTGGGTAGAGTCCAGTGTGTGTGAATGTGCGGGTAGTGTCCAGCGAGTGTGGGAATGTGTGAGTATGTGTGTGTGTGAATGTGTGGGTAAAGTCCAGTGTGTGTGTGAATGTATGGGAAGAGTCCAGTGTGTGGGTGGGTATTGTCCAGTGTGTGTGTGAATGTGTGGGGAGTGTCCAGTGTGTGTTTGAATGTGAGGATAGAGTCCAATGTGTGTGAATGTGTGGGTATAGTCCAGTGTGTGTGTGGGTTTAGTCCAGTGTGTGTGTGAATGTGTGGGTAGAGTCCAGTGTGTGTGAATGTGTGGGAAGAGTCCAGTGTGTGTGTGTGAATGTGTGGGTAAAGTCCAGTGTGTGTGTGAATGTTAGGGTAGAGTCCAGTGTGTGGGTGGGTATTGTCCAGTGTGTGTGTGAATGTGTGGGGAGTGTCCAGTGTGTGTTTGAATGTGGGGGTAGAGTCCAGTGTGTGTGTGGTAGTGTCCAGTGTGTGTGTGAATGTGTGGGTGGAGTCCAGTGCATGCATAAATGTGTGTGTAGAGTCCAGTGTGTGTGGGAATGGGTGGGTAAAGTCCAGTGTGTGTGAATGTGTGGGTAGAGTCCAGTGTGTGTGTGGTAGTGTCCAGTGTGTGTGTGAATGTGTGGTTAGAGTCCAGTGTGTGTGTGAATGTGTGGGTAGAGTCCAGTGTGTGTGTGGGTAGAGTCAAGTGTGTGTGTGTGTATGTGTGGTTAGAGCAGTGTGTGTGTGAATTTGTGGGTAGAGTCCAGTGTGAATGTGTGGGTAGAGTCCAGTGTGTGTGAATGTGTGGGAAGAGTCTGTGTGTGTGTGTGTGTGTGTGTGTGTGTGTGTGTGTGTGTGTGTGTGTGTGTGTGTGTGTGTGTGTGTGTGTGTGTGTGTGTGTGTGTGTGTGTGTGTGTGTGTGTGTGTGTGTGTGTGTGTGTGTGTGTGTGTGACTGTCTGGTTAGAGTCCAGTGTGTGTGTGCGAATGTTTGGGTAGTGTCCAGTGTGTGTGTGTCTGGGTAGAGTCAAGTGTGTGTGTGAATGTGTGGGTAGAGTCCAATGTGTGTGTGAATTTGTGGGTAGAGTCCAGTGTGTGTGTGAATGTGTGAGTAAAGTCCAGTGTGTGTGAATGTGTGGCTAGAGTCCAGTGCGTGTATGAATGTGTGGGTAGAGTCCAGTGTTTGTGGGAATGGGTGGGTAAAGTCTAGTGTGTGTGAATGTGTGGGAAGAGTCCAGTTTGTGTTAATTTTATTTATTTATTTTACCTTTATTTAACCAGGTAGGCAAGTTGAGAACAAGTTCTCATTTACAATTGCGACCTGGCCAAGATAAAGCAAAGCAGTTCGACAGATACAACAACACAGAGTTACACATGGAGTAAAACAAACATACAGTCAATAATAAAGTATAAACAAGTCTATATACAATGTGAGCAAATGAGGTGAGAAGGGAGGTAAAGGCAAAAAAAGGCCTTGGTGGCAAGGTAAATACAATATAGCAAGTAAAACACTGGAATGGTAGTTTTGCAATGGAAGAATGTGCAAAGTAGAAATAAAAATAATGGGGTGCAAAGGAGCAAAATAAATAAATAAATTAAATACAGTTGGGAAAGAGGTAGTTGATAGGGCTAAATTATATGTGGGCTATGTACAGGTGCAGTAATCTGTGAGCTGCTCTGACAGTTGGTGCTTAAAGCTAGTGAGGGAGATAAGTGTTTCCAGTTTCAGAGATTTTTGTAGTTCGTTCCAGTCATTGGCAGCAGAGAACTGGAAAGAGAGGCGGCCAAAGAAAGAATTGGTTTTGGGGGTGACTAGAGAGATATACCTGCTGGAGCGTGTGCTACAGGTGGGAGATGCTATGGTGACCAGCGAGCTGAGATAAGGGGGGACTTTACCTAGCAGGGTCTTGTAGATGACATGGAGCCAGTGGGTTTGGCGACGAGTATGAAGCGAGGGCCAGCCAACGAGAGCGTACAGGTCGCAATGGTGGGTAGTGTATGGGGCTTTGGTGACAAAACGGATTGCACTGTGATAGACTGCATCCAGTTTGTTGAGTAGGGTATTGGAGGCTATTTTGTAAATTACATCGCCAAAGTCGAGGATTGGTAGGATGGTCAGTTTTACAAGGGTATGTTTGGCAGCATGAGTGAAGGATGCTTTGTTGCGAAATAGGAAGCCAATTCTAGATTTAACTTTGGATTGGAGATGTTTGATATGGGTCTGGAAGGAGAGTTTACAGTCTAACCAGACACCTAAGTATTTGTAGTTGTCCACGTATTCTAAGTCAGAGCCGTCCAGAGTAGTGATGTTGGACAGGCGGGTAGGTGCAGGTAGTGATCGGTTGAAGAGCATGCATTTAGTTTTACTTGTATTTAAGAGCAGTTGGAGGCCACGGAAGGAGAGTTGTATGGCATTGAAGCTTGCCTGGAGGGTTGTTAACACAGTGTCCAAAGAAGGGCCGGAAGTATACAGAATGGTGTCGTCTGCGTAGAGGTGGATCAGAGACTCACCAGCAGCAAGAGCGACCTCATTGATGTATACAGAGAAGAGAGTCGGTCCAAGAATTGAACCCTGTGGCACCCCCATAGAGACTGCCAGAGGTCCGGACAACAGACCCTCAGATTTGACACACTGAACTCTATCAGAGAAGTAGTTGGTGAACCAGGCGAGGCAATCATTTGAGAAACCAAGGCTGTTGAGTCTGCCGATGAGGATGTGGTGATTGACAGAGTCGAAAGCCTTGGCCAGATCAATGAATACGGCTGCACAGTAATGTTTCTTATCGATGGCGGTTAAGATATCGTTTAGGACCTTGAGCGTGGCTGAGGTGCACCCATGACCAGCTCTGAAACCAGATTGCATAGCAGAGAAGGTATGGTGAGATTCAAAATGGTCGGTAATCTGTTTGTTGACTTGGCTTTCGAAGACCTTAGAAAGGCATGGTAGGATAGATATAGGTCTGTAGCAGTTTGGGTCAAGAGTGTCCCCCCCTTTGAAGAGGGGGATGACCGCAGCTGCTTTCCAATCTTTGGGAATCTCAGACGACACGAAAGAGAGGTTGAACAGGCTAGTAATAGGGGTGGCAACAATTTCGGCAGATAATTTTAGAAAGAAAGGGTCCAGATTGTCTAGCCCGGCTGATTTGTAGGGGTCCAGATTTTGCAGCTCTTTCAGAACATCAGCTGAATGGATTTGGGAGAAGGAGAAATGGGGAAGGCTTGGGCGAGTTGCTGTTGGGGGTGCAGTGCTGTTGACAGGGGTAGGAGTAGCCAGGTGGAAAGCATGGCCAGCAGTAGAAAAATGCTTATTGAAATTTTCAATTATGGTGGATTTATCAGTGGTGACAGTGTTTCCTATCTTCAGTGCAGTGGGCAGCTGGGAGGAGGTGTTCTTATTCTCCATGGACTTTACAGTGTCCCAGAACTTTTTTGAGTTAGTGTTGCAAGAAGCAAATTTCTGCTTGAAAAAGCTAGCCTTGGCTTTTCTAACTGCCTGTGTATAATGGTTTCTAGCTTCCCTGAACAGCTGCATATCACGGGGGCTGTTCGATGCTAATGCAGAACGCCATAGGACGTTTTTGTGTTGATTAAGGGCAGTCAGGTCTGGGGAGAACCAAGGGCTATATCTGTTCCTGGTTCTAAATTTCTTGAATGGGGCATGTTTATTTAAGATGGTTAGGAAGGCATTTTTAAAAAATATCCAGGCATCCTCTACTGACGGGATGAGGTCAATATCCTTCCAGGATACCCCGGCCAGGTCGATTAGAAAGGCCTGCTCGCTGAAGTGTTTCAGGGAGCGTTTTACAGTGATGAGAGGAGGTCGTTTGACCGCTGACCCATTACGGATGCAGGCAATGAGGCAGTGATCGCTGAGATCTTGGTTGAAGACAGCAGAGGTGTATTTAGAGGGGAAGTTGGTTAGGATGATATCTATGAGGGTGCCCGTGTTTAAGGCTTTGGGGAGGTACCTGGTAGGTTCATTGATAATTTGTGTGAGATTGAGGGCATCAAGTTTAGATTGTAGGATGGCTGGGGTGTTAAGCATGTTCCAGTTTAGGTCGCCTAGCAGCACGAGCTCTGAAGATAGATGGGGGGCAATCAGTTCACATATGGTGTCCAGAGCACAGCTGGGGGCAGAGGGTGGTCTATAGCAGGCGGCAACGGTGAGAGACTTGTTTTTAGAAAGGTGGATTTTTAAAAGTAGAAGTTCAAATTGTTTGGGTACAGACCTGGATAGTAGGACAGAACTCTGCAGGCTATCTTTGCAGTAAATTGCAACACCGCCCCCTTTGGCAGTTCTATCTTGTCTGAAAATGTTGTAGTTTGGAATTAAAATGTCTGAATTTTTGGTGGTCTTCCTAAGCCAGGATTCAGACACAGCTAGAACATCCGGGTTGGCAGAGTGTGCTAAAGCAGTGAATAGAACAAACTTAGGGAGGAGGCTTCTAATGTTAACATGCATGAAACCAAGGCTATTACGGTTACAGAAGTCGTCAAAAGAGAGCGCCTGGGGAATAGGAGTGGAGCTAGGCACTGCAGGGCCTGGATTCACCTCTACATCGCCAGAGGAACATAGGAGGAGTAGGATAAGGGTGCGACTAAAAGCAATAAGAATTGGTCGTCTAGAACGTCTGGAACAGAGAGTAAAAGGAGGTTTCTGGGGGCGATAAAATAGCATCAAGGTATAATGTACAGACAAAGGTAAGGTAGGATGTGAATACAGTGGAGGTAAACCTAGGTATTGAGTGATGAAGAGAGAGATATTGTCTCTAGAAACATCATTGAAACCAGGAGATGTCATTGCATGTGTGGGTGGTGGAACTAATAGGTTGGATAAGGTATAGTGAGCAGGACTAGAGGCTCTACAGTGAAATAAGCCAATAAACACTAACCAGAACAGCAATGGACAAGACATATTGACATTAAGGAGAGGCATGCTTAGTCGAGTGATCAAAAGGGTCCAGTGAGTGGAGAGGTTGGTTTAGGGTCACGGCGATTTAGACAGCTAGCCAAGCCAACCGGTAGCAAGCTAGCATAGGATGGAGTCTGTTGTTAGCCACCTCTTGCGTTCGGTCAGTAGATTAGTGGGGTTCCGTGTGGTAGAGGGGATTAATCCAAATCACACAACAACAAAAATAAGAACAATAGATATAGTTATAGAGGCCCGAGAAGAAAACATAATAATTCAAATAAATAAATTGTCCGATTGTCTATTCAGATAGCAGCCGGAAAGACAGCTAACGGTTAGCGGGCCGCAGATGGGCGTTCCGGTAACGTCGCGACAGAGGAGCCAGCCGGATCTCCTTCAGGTAGATAACGTCGGCAGTCCGGTTGTGAAGGCCCGGTGGGGCTCCGCGTAGGCAGTGAAACGGGTCCGGATAGGTGACTGCAGCCCAGGAGTGAATGATGGGACTCAGGCGTGATTGACGGAGCTGGCTAGCACCGGAACAATCGATGTTTGCTCCGGAATCGACGAAAGCCGACTGTCACACGGATAGCAGCTAGCTAGCTGTGAGATCCGGGTATGAATGTCCAGAGAGCAGTTGAAATCCAGGGACATGGAGAGAAAAATTGGTCCGGTATGTTCCGTTCCGAGCCGCGCTGCGCCGTACAAAACTGGCGATAGATTTTCGATAGATTTTCGAACTAAAGGACAGCCGATGACCACAAACCGTGGTTAGCTTCTGATTAGCTTCTGGGCTAGCTCCTGGCTAGCTTCTGGCTAGTTTCTGGCCAGCCTCCTGGAGTTTCTGGCTAGCTTCCTGAAGGATTGCAGATCTGAGGTAAATAATACTTTTTTATAAATATAAATTGGTGAGGCTGGTTGCAGGAGAGTGTTTAGAAGATGAGTTGATGGAAAATAAAAATAAAATGTATGTGAAAAAAAGTTGTAAATATATATATATACAGGACACGACAAGACGAGGACAAAAGACGTCTGAACTGCTATGCGATCTTGTCAAGAATAATGTGTGGGGAGTGTCCAGTGTGTGTTTGAATGTGAGGGTAGAGTCCAGTGTGTGTGTGAATGTGTGGGTGGATTCCAGTGTGTGTGTGAATGTTTGGGTAGATTCCAGTTTGGGTGTGAATGTTTTTGTAGAGTCCAGTGTGTGTGCATAGAGTCAATGCAGAAAAAAAGGCGTCAATGCAAATTTGTCCAGGTAGCTATTTGATGGGCTATTTCTCCATCTTGTTAACAAGTTTTATGGCTCTTGGGGTAGAAGCTGGTCAGGGTCCTGTTGGCTCCATTGCTTGCCGGTACCAATGCACTCTCTCTCTCTCTCTCTCTCTCTCTCTCTCTCTCTATCTCTCTCTCTCTCGCTCTTTACTGTCTCCGCCTCTCTCTCTCTCTCTCACTTTACTGCCCCCCTCTCTCTCTCTCTCGCTCTTTTACTGCCCCCCTATCTCTCTCTTTACTGCCCTCTCTCGCTCTTTACTGTCTCCCCCTCTCTCTCTCTCTCTCTTTACTGCCCCCTCCCTCTCTCTCTCTTTACTGCCCCCCCATCTCTCTCTTTACTGCCCCCCTTCTCTCTCTTTTTACTGCCCCCCTCTCACTCTCTCTCTCTCTTTACTGCCCCCCTCTCTCTCTCTCTTGTGCTCTCTCTTTCTTTGCTGCCTCAGTCTCTCTCTCTCTCTACTGAATCTCTCTCTCTCTCTCTCTCTCTCTCTCTTTCTCTTTCTCTCTCTCTACTGCCTCTCTCTCACTCTCTATATTGCCTCTCTCTCTATTGCCTCTCTCTCTCTCTACTGCCTCTCTCTCTCTCTCTACTGCCTCCCTCTCTCTACTGCATCCCTCTCTCTACTGCCTCTTTCTCTACTGCCTCTCTCTCTACTGAGGGTAGAGTCAAGTGTGTGTGTGAATGTGTGGGTAGAGTCCAGTGTGTGTGTGAATGTGTGGGTTTAGTCCAGTGTGTGTGTGGGTATAGTGCAGTGTGAGTGTGAATGTGCGGGTAGAGTCCAGTGTGTGTGTGAATGTGTGTGTGGAGTCCAGTGCATGTATACATGTGTGGGTAGAGTCCAGTGTGTGAGGGAATGGGTGAGTAAAGTCCAGTGTGGGTGAATGTGTGGGTAGTGTCCAGTTTGTGTGAATGTGAGGGTAGAGTCCAGGGAGTGTGGGAATGTGTGGGTAGAGTCCAGTGAGTGTGTGAATGTGTGGATAGACACCAGTGGGTGTGTGTGAATGTGTGGTTAGAGTCCAGTGTGTGTGTGAATGTGTGGGTAGAGTCCAGTGTGTGTGTGAATGTGTGGGTAGAGTCCAGTGTGTGTGTGTGGTAGTGTCCAGTGTGTGTGTGAATGTGTGGGTGGAGTCCAGTGCGTGTATAAATGTGTGGGTAGAGTCCAGTTTGTGTGAATGTGAGGGTAGAGTCCAGGGAGTGTGTGAATGTGTGGGTAGAGTCCAGTGAGTGTGTGAATGTGTGTGTAGAACCCGTGTGTGTGTGTGAATGTGTGGTTAGAGTCCAGTGTGTGTGTGAATATGTGGGTAGAGTCCAGTGTGTGTGAATGTGCGGGTAGTGTCCAGCGAGTGTGGGAATGTGTGAGTATGTGTGTGTGTGAATGTGTGGGTAAAGTCCAGTGTGTGTGTGAATGTATGGGAAGAGTCCAGTGTGTGGGTGGGTATTGTCCAGTGTGTGTGTGAATGTGTGGGTAGAGTCCAGTGTGTGTGCGTGAATGTGTGGGGAGTGTCCAGTGTGTGTTTGAATGTGAGGATAGAGTCCAATGTGTGTGAATGTGTGGGTATAGTCCAGTGTGTGTGTGGGTTTAGTCCAGTGTGTGTGTGAATGTGTGGGTAGAGTCCAGTGTGTGTGAATGTGTGGGAAGAGTCCAGTGTGTGTGTGTGAATGTGTGGGTAAAGTCCAGTGTGTGTGTGAATGTTAGGGTAGAGTCCAGTGTGTGGGTGGGTATTGTCCAGTGTGTGTGTGAATGTGTGGGGAGTGTCCAGTGTGTGTTTGAATGTGGGGGTAGAGTCCAGTGTGTGTGTGGTAGTGTCCAGTGTGTGTGTGAATGTGTGGGTGGAGTCCAGTGCATGCATAAATGTGTGGGTAGAGTCCAGTGTGTGTGGGAATGGGTGGGTAAAGTCCAGTGTGTGTGAATGTGTGGGTAGAGTCCAGTGTGTGTGTGGTAGTGTCCAGTGTGTGTGTGAATGTGTGGGTGGAGTCCAGTGTGTGTGAATGTGTGGGTAGAGTCCAGTGTGTGTGTGGTAGTGTCCAGTGTGTGTGTGAATGTGTGGGTGGAGTCCAGTGCATGCATAAATGTGTGGGTAGAGTCCAGTGTGTGTGGGAATGGGTGGGTAAAGTCCAGTGTGTGTGAATATGTGGGTAGAGTCCAGTTTGTGTGAATGTGAGGGTAGAGTCCAGTGAGTTTGTGAATGTGTGGGTAAAGTCCAGTGAGAGTGTGAATGTGTGGGTAGAGACCAGTGTGTGTGTATGAATGTGTGGTTAGAGTCCAGTGTGTGTTTGTGGGTAGAGTCAAGTGTGTGTGTGTGTATGTGTGGTTAGAGTCCAGTGTGTGTGTGAATTTGTGGGTAGAGTCCAGTGTGTGTGTGAATTTGTGGGTAGAATCCAGTGTGTGGGTAGTGTCCAGCGAGTGTGGGAATGTGTGGGTAGAGTCCAGTGTGTGTGAATGTGTGGGAAGAGTCCAGTGTGTGTGTGAATGTGTGGGTAGAGTCCAGTGAAAGGGGTTATTGTGTGGGTAAAGTCCAGTGTGTGTGTGAATGTATGGGAAGAGTCCAGTGTGTAGGTTGGTAGTGTCCAGTGTGTGTGTGAACGTGTGGGTAGAGTCCAGTGCGTGTATGAATGTGTGGGTTTAGTCCAGTGTGTGTGTGGGTATAGTGCAGTGTGAGTGTGAATGTGCGGGTAGAGTCCAGTGTGTGTGTGAATGTGTGGGTAGAGTCCAGTGTGTGTGTGAATGTGTGGGTAGAGTCCAGTGAGTGTGTGAATGTGTGGGTAGAGTCCAGTGTGTGTGAATGTGTGGGTAGAGTCCAGTGAGTGTGTGAATGTGTGGGTAGAGTCCAGTGTGTGTGTGGGTAGAGTCCAGTGTGTGTGTGTGGGTAGAGTCCAGTGTGTGTGTGAATGTGTGGGTAGAGTCCAGTGTGTGTGTGTGTGGGTATAGTCCAGTGTGAGTTTGAATGTGTGGGTAGTGTCCAGTGATTGTGTGAGAATGTGTGGGTAGAGTCCAGTGTGTGTGAGAATGTGTGGGTAGAGTCCAGTGTGTGTGTGAATGTGTGGGTAGAGTCCAGTGAGTGTGTGAATATGTGGGTAGAGTCCAGTGAGTGTGTGAATGTGTGGGTAGAGTCCAGTGTGTGTGAATGTGTGGGTAGAGTCCAGTGAGTGTGTGAATGTGTGGGTAGAGTCCAGTGTGTGTGGGGGTAGAGTCCAGTGTGAATGTGTGGGTAGAGTCCAGTGTGTGTGTGTGGGTATAGTCCAGTGTGAGTGTGAATGTGTGGGTAGTGTCCAGTGATTGTGTGAGAATGTGTGGGTAGAGTCCAGTGTGTGTGAGAATGTGTGGATAGAGTCCAGTGTGTGTGTGGGTTTAGTCCAGTGTGTGTGTGAATGTGTGGGTAGAGTCCAGTGTGTGGGTGGGTATTGTCCAGTGTGTGTGTGAATGTGTGGGGAGTGTCCAGTGAGTGTTTGAATGTGAGGGTAGAGTCCAGTGTGTGTGTGGGTTTAGTCCAGTGTGTGTGTGAATGTGTGGGTAGAGTCCAGTGTGTGGGTGGGTATTGTCCAGTGTGTGTGTGAATGTGTGGGGAGTGTCCAGTGTGTGTTTGAATGTGAGGGTAGAGTCCAGTGTGTGTGTGAATTTGTGGGTAGAGTCCAGTGTGTGTGTGAATGTGTGGGGAGTGTCCAGTGTGTGTTTGAATGTGAGGATAGAGTCCAATGTGTGTGAATGTGTGGGTATAGTCCAGTGTGTGTGTGGGTTTAGTCCAGTGTGTGTGTGAATGTGTGGGTAGAGTCCAGTGTGTGTGAATGTGTGGGAAGAGTCCAGTGTGTGTGTGTGAATGTGTGGGTAAAGTCCAGTGTGTGTGTGAATGTTAGGGTAGAGTCCAGTGTGTGGGTGGGTATTGTCCAGTGTGTGTGTGAATGTGTGGGGAGTGTCCAGTGTGTGTTTGAATGTGGGGGTAGAGTCCAGTGTGTGTGTGTGAATGTGTGGGGAGTGTCCAGTGTGTGTTTGAATGTGTGGGGAGTGTCCAGTGTGTGTTTGAACGTGAGGGTAGAGTCCAGTGTGTGTGTGAATGTGTGGGTAGAGTCCAGTGTGTGTGTGTGTGTGTGAATGTGTGGGTACAGTCCAGTGTGTGTGAATGTGTGGGTAGAGTCCAGTGTGTGTGTGGTAGTGTCCAGTGTGTGTGTGAATGTGTGGGTGGAGTCCAGTGCATGCATAAATGTGTGGGTAGAGTCCAGTGTGTGTGGGAATGGGTGGGTAAAGTCCAGTGTGTGTGAATGTGTGGGTAGAGTCCAGTTTGTGTGAATGTGAGGGTAGAGTCCAGTGAGTTTGTGAATGTGTGGGTAAAGTCCAGTGAGAGTGTGAATGTGTGGGTAGAGACCAGTGTGTGTGTATGAATGTGTGGTTAGAGTCCAGTGTGTTTGTGGGTAGAGTCAAGTGTGTGTGTGTGTATGTGTGGTTAGAGTCCAGTGTGTGTGTGAATTTGTGGGTAGAGTCCAGTGTGTGTGTGAATTTGTGGGTAGAATCCAGTGTGTGGGTAGTGTCCAGCGAGTGTGGGAATGTGTGGGTAGAGTCCAGTGTGTGTGAATGTGTGGGAAGAGTCCAGTGTGTGTGTGAATTTGTGGGTAGAGTCCAGTGTGTGTGTTATTGTGTGGGTAAAGTCCAGTGTGTGTGTGAATGTATGGGAAGAGTCCAGTGTGTGGGTGGGTAGTGTCCAGTGTGTGTGTGAACGTGTGGGTAGAGTCCAGTGCGTGTATGAATGTGTGGGTTTAGTCCAGTGTGTGTGTGGGTATAGTGCAGTGTGAGTGTGAATGTGCGGGTAGAGTCCAGTGTGTGTGTGAATGTGTGGGTAGAGTCCAGTGTGTGTTGTGAATGTGTGGGTAGAGTCCAGTGAGTGTGTGAATGTGTGGGTAGAGTCCAGTGTGTGTGAATGTGTGGGTAGAGTCCAGTGAGTGTGTGAATGTGTGGGTAGAGTCCAGTGTGTGTGTGGGTAGAGTCCAGTGTGTGTGTGTGGGTAGAGTCCAGTGTGTGTGTGTGGGTAGTGTCCAGTGATTGTGTGAGAATGTGTGGGTAGAGTCCAGTGTGTGTGAGAATGTGTGGGTAGAGTCCAGTGTGTGTGTGAATGTGTGGGTAGAGTCCAGTGAGTGTGTGAATGTGTGGGTAGATTCCAGTGAGTGTGTGAATGTGTGGGTAGAGTCCAGTGTGTGTGAATGTGTGGGTAGAGTCCAGTGAGTGTGTGAATGTGTGGGTAGAGTCCAGTGTGTGTGTGGGTAGAGTCCAGTGTGAATGTGTGGGTAGAGTCCAGTGTGTGTGTGTGGGTATAGTCCAGTGTGAGTGTGAATGTGTGGGTAGTGTCCAGTGATTGTGTGAGAATGTGTGGGTAGAGTCCAGTGTGTGTGAGAATGTGTGGATAGAGTCCAGTGTGTGTGTAGGTTTAGTCCAGTGTGTGTGTGAATGTGTGGGTAGAGTCCAGTGTGTGTTTGTGAATGTGTGCGAAGAGTCCTGTGTGTGTGTGTGAATGTGTGGGTAGAGTCCAGTGTGTGTGTGAATGTGTGGCTAGAGTCCAGTGTGTGTATGAATGTGTGGGTAGAGTCCAGTGTGTGTGTGAATGTGTGGGTAGAGTCCAGTGTGTGTGAATGTGTGGGTAGAGTCCAGTGAGTGTGTGAATGTGTGGGTAGAGTCCAGTGTGTGTGTGGGTAGAGTCCAGTGTGAATGTGTGGGTAGAGTCCAGTGTGTGTGTGTGGGTATAGTCCAGTGTGAGTGTGAATGTGTGGGTAGTGTCCAGTGATTGTGTGAGAATGTGTGGGTAGAGTCCAGTGTGTGTGAGAATGTGTGGATAGAGTCCAGTGTGTGTGTAGGTTTAGTCCAGTGTGTGTGTGAATGTGTGGGTAGAGTCCAGTGTGTGTTTGTGAATGTGTGCGAAGAGTCCTGTGTGTGTGTGTGAATGTGTGGGTAGAGTCCAGTGTGTGTGTGAATGTGTGGCTAGAGTCCAGTGTGTGTATGAATGTGTGGGTAGAGTCCAGTGTGTGTGTGAATGTGTGGGTAGAGTCCAGTGTGTGTGTGAATGTGTGTCGAGTCTCCAGTGTGTGTTTGAATGTGAGGGTAGAGTCCAGTGTGTGTGTGAATGTGTGGGTGGATTCCAGTGTGTGTGTGAATGTTTGGGTAGAGTCCAGTGTGTGTGCATTGAGTCAATGCAGAAAAAAAGGCATCAATGCAAATTTGTCCAGGTAGCTATTTGATGGGCTATTTCTCCATCTTGTTAACAAGTTTTATGGCTCTTGGGGTAGAAGCTGGTCAGGGTCATGTTGGTCCTTGCCGGTACCAATGCACTCTCTCTCTCTCTCTCTCTCGCTCTTTACTGTCTCCGCCTCTCTTTATCTCTCTCACTTTACTGCCCCCCTCTCTCTCTCTCGCTCTTTACTGCCCCCCCTATCTCTCTCTTTACTGCCCTCTCTCGCTCTTTACTGTCTCCCCCCTCTCTCTCTCTCTCTCTTTACTGCCCCCTCCCTCTCTCTCTCTTTACTGCCCCCCATATCTCTCTCTTTACTGCCCCCCTTCTCTCTCTTTTTACTGCCCCCCTCTCACTCTCTCTCTCTCTTTACTTCCCCCGTCTCTCTCTCTCTTGCGCTCTCTCTTTCTTTGCTGCCTCAGTCTCTCTCTCTCTACTGAATCTCTCTCTCTCTCTTTCTTTCTCTCTCTCTTTCTCTCTCTCTACTGCCTCTCTCTCACTCTCTATTGCCTCTCTCTCTATTGCCTTTCTCTCTACTGCCTCTCTCTCCCTCTACTACCTCTCTCTCTCTACTGCCTCCCTCTCTCTACTGCATCCCTCTCTCTACTGCCTCTTTCTCTACTGCCTCTCTCTCTACTGCCTCTCTCTCTACTGCCTCTCTCTCTCTACTGCCTCTCTCTCTCTACTGCCTCTCTCTCTCTCTACTGCCTCTCTCTCTCTCTCTCTCTCTCTACTGCCTCTCTCTCTCTCTACTGCCTCTGTCTCTCTCTACTGCCCCTCTCTCTCTCTACCTCCTCTCTCTCTACTGCTTCTCTCTCTCTACTGCCTCTTTCTCCCTTTACTGCCTCTCTCTCTCTCTTTACTGCCTCTCTCTCTCTCTCTCTCTCTCTCTCTCTCTACTGCCTGTCTCTCTCTCTGCCTCTCACTCTCTTTACTGCCTCTCTCTCTTTACTGCCTCTCTCTCTCTACTGCCTGTCTCTCTCTCTGCCTCTCTATCTTTACTGCCTCTCTCTCTTTACTGCTCCCCCTTTCTTTATGGGCTGAGCAGCTGACCCCTGGTTACCTTCTTTTGGTCTTCGATACATAAAGTGGTGAGTTCGGAGGCTGCCAGTTAAATAAATACATTCATGAGCAACGGGCTGTAAACCTTTAGGCTCCTGATCACCCTGCTGCCCCAGACCTGACATGCATCCCAAATGGCACCCTATTCCCTATATAGTGCATTACTTTTGACCAGGGCTCTGGTCAAAACTAGTGCACTCCAGTATATAGGGAATAGGGCACCATTTGGGACGAAGCTCTGCTCTGCTGTAGAGGCTGAACTAGAGTGCTAGCTACACTTCCCTTTGAAGATCGTGGTTTCTCCCTCCCTCCCTCTCCTCCTCTCTCTCTCTCTCCTCCCTCTCCTCCTCGTCTGCCGCTCTAAAGGCCAATGATCATGGTATTTATTTGTTTTTACCTTTAATTAGACTGCTCTGTAAGATAGGAACTCACTTTCCATTTAATTGGCCAGTTTGGCGTTTAAAGGTTTTAAAAGGCATTCTTTTATTAGAAAGAGATTGAGCAAACCTTGGAATAACTGCCGTCTGCAAAACAGTGCAGATTTAAACTGGGAAACCAACACAGTAATAAAAACAGACTAGAATAGAAAAGTAAATCCCTTGCAAGCCAAGGAGAGTAATTTTTCCTCAAAGAACAGGAAATCCTATTTTGAAAAACTAACCTGTCAATATCCCCCCTGCTGTGACCACTATTACAGTCTGTTGACCTTATGAATCAGTCAGTCAGTGAGAGGGAGGGAGAAAGAAAGAGAGAGAGAGAGGGAGACAGAGAGGGAGGAAGGACAGGGGCTTCTGAGACCCTGTGTAGGGTCATAAATCCCATACTGACATGGCTTTGTTTGAATGAGTTTGTCATTGATTCATCAAATGCTCTTGAGGTCGCTCCATAATTCAGGCAATATTTTTGTGACGTGGGTATTCCTGTTATTCCTGGTGGAAGTTAACAGAGTAAGGTGCACTTCCTCTCATTAAATCAAATCAAAATGGATTGGTCGCGTACACAGTTTAGCAGGTGTTATAGTGGGTGCAGAGAACTGCTTATGTTACTAGTTCCTAACAATCCAGTAAAATGGCTAACAATTCAAATGTAATTTGACAAGAAATCAAGAATGGTGTGACGTATCTGATTAACAACCCAAATAGCACTGTTGCATGAATCTAATAGAATCTATACATATGTACACCGGGAGAATTTACACAATATCAGCTAAGAATGATATGCAAAGCAGTAGATATATTAGAGTAAGCTATGTCCATCATCTAGTGTATAAATACATTTGTGGTGTGTACATTATAAACAGTGTAACTAAAATACAATGTACAATAGTATAAATATTATGATGAGCTACGTTGGGGATACAATATTTAAATACACTTTGTGAAACGGGAAGTGACCAGCGGTTCAATGTCTTTATAGCATGGGATGGCAGTGTTGGCTGTGTGTGAGTGTGTAGGTGAGTGTAATATATTTGAAATTGTGAAATCATGAGGAATGACAGATAATTTTTTTTGCCAAGGTATGAACTCTTCCCCTACTTCTCTGCTTGTCAAATATGCGATCGGATTTGAAATTGTGTGTACCAATCTGTAACAAGAGCCGTTTTCGTAACCCATCGCCTGTCTCTTTCAAGCCTCTGTAAATCATTGCAGAAGCAAATAAAATTCCTTACTTTCCAAACAACTACCGTTTTCACCACCAACCCAACAAGTTAGAAATAGTTTCTATGGTTTCTATGGTATTAAATCTTCCCCTACTTCTCTGCTTGTCAAATCTGCGATCGGGATCCAAATCGTGCGTACCAATCTGTAACTACAGCCATTTACAGTTGAAGTCGGAAGTTTACATACACCTTAGGCAAATACATTTAAACTCAGTTTTTCACAGTTCCTGACATTTAATCCTAGTAAAAATTCCCTGTCTTAGGTCAGTTAGGATCACCACTTTATTTTAAGAATGTAAAATGTCAGACTAATAGTTGAGAGAATTATTTATTTCAGCTTTTATTTCTTTCATCACATTCCCAGTAGGTCAGAAGTTTACATAAACTCAATTAGTATTTGGAAGCATTGCCTTTAAATTGTTTAACTTGAGTCAAACGTTTCGGGTAGCCTTCCACAAGCTTCCCATAATAATTTGTGTGAATTTTGGCCCATTCCTCCTGACAGAGCTGGTGTAACTGAGACAGGCTTGTAAGGCCTCCTTGCTCGCACACACTTTTTCAGTTCTGCACACACATTTTCTATAGGATTGAGGTCAAGGCTTTGTGATGGCCACTCCAATACCTTGACTTTGTTGTCCTGAAGCCATATTGCCACAACTTTGGAAGTATGCTTGGGGTCATTGTCCATTTGGAAGACCCATTTATCTTCCTGACTGATGTCTTGAGATGTTGCTTCAATATATCCACATCATTTCCCTACCTCATGATGCCATCTATTTTGTGAAGTGCACCAGTCCCTCCTGCAGCAAAGCTCCCCCAGAACATGATGCTGCCACCCCCGTGCTTCATGGTTGGGATGGTGTTCTTCGGCTTGCAAGCCTCCCCCTTTTTCCTCCAAACATAACGATGGTCATTATGGCCAAACAGTTATTTTTGTTTCATCAGACCAGAGGACATTTCTCCAAAAAGTACGATCTTTGTCCCCATGTGCAGTTGCACCGCAGTCTGGCTTGTTTCTGTGTTACGAATCTCGCAGAAGATGGTGCCTCTTCCTGTTCGGGCGGCGCTCGGCGGTTGTCGTCGCCGGCCTATTAGCTGCCATCGATTCCCTTTCCGTTTGTTTCTGTTTATTGGGTAATTGGGTACACCTGTTTTGAGTTAGTGTTTGTTTGTAGTCTATTTAAGGGCACTAGGCCTGCTGGGTATTTGTGCGGGCTTGTTTTCTGTTATCTGGTGTATGAGTGTAAAGAGTTTTTTTTACGGACAGTTTAGTCCGTTGTATTTTGGGACGGGTTGTTTCATGCGCCCTGGTGTTTTGCATGTCGTGGCTCCACAGTCTATGGAATAAAATATCCACAAACTGAATTACCTGCTCTCTGCGCTTGACTCCTCCACTCACCATTGTAGAAGTTGTAACATTCTGGCAGTTTTGGAGCAGTGGCTTCTTCCTTGCTGAGGAGCCTTTCAGGTTATGTCGAAATAGGACTTACTGTTTTACTGTGGATATAGATACTTTTGTACCTGTTTCCTCCAGCATCCTCACAGGGTCCTTTGCTGTTGTTCTGGGATTGATTTGCACTTTTTGCACCAAAGTACGTTCATCTCTAGGCGACAGAACGCTTCTCCTTCCTGAGCGGTATGAGGGCTATGTGGTCCCATGGTGTTTATACTTGCATACTATTGTTTGTACAGATGAACGTGGTACCTTCAGGTTTTTGGAAATCGCTCCCAAGGATGAACCATACAATTCTTTGCCTTATTTCTCTTGATTTTCCCACGATGTTAAGCAAAGAGGCACTGAAGGTAGGCCTTGAAATACATCCACAGGTACACCTCCAATTGACTCAAATGATGTCAATTAGAAGCTTCTAAAGCCATGACATAATTTTCTAGAATTTTCCAAGCTGTTTAAAGGCATAGTCAACTTAGTGTATGTAAACTTCTGACCCACTGGAATTGTGATGCTGTGAATTATAAGTGAAATAATCTGTGTGTAAACAATTGTTGGAAAAATGACTTGTATCATGCACAAAGTAGATGTCCTAACCGACTTTCCAAAACTATAGTTTGTTAACAAGAAATTTGTGGAATGGTTGAAAAATGAGTTTTAATGACTCCAGCCTAAATGTAGGTAAACTTCCGACTTCAACTGTACGTAACCCATCGCCTGCTCTCTTTCGAGCTGCAGTAAATCATGTTAGAAGCAAGTAAATTCATTACTTTCCAAACAACTGTTTTGACCACTAACCCAACAAGTTAGACACAAATATTTTGGAGTAACGTCTTTCCCTACTTTCTTCTTGTCACATTCGAAAACGGATTAGAAATCGTGTCCACCAATCTCTAGGTAGAGCGTTTTAAGTAACCCCCCGCTTGCACTCCTCCAATAACAGCTCTGTGTGTCAATATTGAGATTCCAAAATGGAACTGTTGCTAGGATACTCACTGACACAGGGCAAAAATGACGAGGGGAGACATGAGAGTCCCTACAACCGCACAACTTCTGACCACATCTAGTATCCACAACCACACAATTACATATCACAACTGCACAACTTCTGACAGAAACCACACAACTGCTTACCATATCTAGTGACAGCAAACACACAATTACATACCACACAACTTCTGACCACACAACTTCTGATCACACATTCAACTACTGACCATATTCACACAACTACTGACCACAACTACTCAACCACATAACTACTGACGACGACATATGACCACAACCACACAACTCCTGACCTCAACCACATAACTCAAGACCTCAACCACACAACTACTGACCACAACCACACAACTACTGACCTCAACCACACAACTCCTGACCTCAACCACACAACTTATGACCTCAACCACATAACTTATGACCACAACCACACAACTTATGACCAAAACCACACAACTTATGACCTCAACCACACAACTTATGACCTCAACCACACAACTCCTGACCTCAACCACACAACTCCTGACCTCAACCACACAACTACTGACCTCAACCACACAACTCCTGACCTCAACCACACAACTTATGACCTCAACCACATAACTCCTGACCTCAACCACATAACTACTGACCACTACTACTAACCACAATTTCTGACCAAATCTACTGACCGTTGATGGGAATTTAAAATTACTTCACAATTTGAATAATATAATCAAAGTGCCACTTTTTTAACTTCGTTCATGACCACAAAACATTTTCAAATAGCTTGAGCAAGCACCACAACTTTACTTGTAAAGTTACAAAATAGATATTATATCTGGTAATAGAAGCTGTTCAACAGACTGATGGTCTGGTAATAGAAGCTGTTCAACAGTCTGATGAGCTGATAATAGAAGCTGTTCAAAAGTCTGATGGTAATAGAAGCTGTTCAACAGTCTGATGGTAATAGAAGCTGTTCAACAGTCTGATGGTAATAGAAGCTGTTCAACAGTCTGATGGCCTGGTAATTGAAGCTGTTCAACAGTCTGACGTAAAATAAGCTGTTCAACAGTCTGATGGTAATAGAAGCTGTTCAACAGTCTGATGGTAATAGAAGCTGTTCAACAGTCTGATGGTAATAGAAGCTGTTCAACAGTCTGATGGTAATAGAAGCTGTTCAACAGTCTGATGGTAATAGAAGCTGTTCAACAGTCTGATGGTAATAGAAGATGTTCAACAGTCTGATGGTAATAGAAGCTGTTCAACAGTCTGATGGTAATAGAAGCTGTTCAACAGTCTGATGGTAATAGAAGCTGTTCAACAGTCTGATGGTAATAGAAGATGTTCAACAGTCTGATGGTAATAGAAGCTGTTCAACAGTCTGATGGTAATAGAAGATGTTCAACAGTCTGATGGTAATAGAAGATGTTCAACAGTCTGATGGTAATAGAAGATGTTCAACAGTCTGATGGTAATAGAAGCTGTTCAACAGTCTGATGGCCTGGTAATAGAAGCTGTTCAACAGTCTGATGGCCTGGTAATTGAAGCTGTTCAACAGTCTGACGTAAAATAAGCTGTTCAACAGTCTGATGGTAATAGAAGCTGTTCAACAGACTGATGGTCTGGTAATAGAAGCTGTTCAACAGTCTGATGGTCTGGTAATAGAAGCTGTTCAACAGTCTGATGGCCTGGTAATAGAAGCTGTTCAACAGTCTGACGTAAAATAAGCTGTTCAACAGTCTGATGGCCTGGTAATAGAAGCTGTTCAACAGTCTGACGTAAAATAAGCTGTTCAACAGACTGATGGTCTGGTAATAGAAGCTGTTCAACAGACTGATGGTCTGGTAATAGAAGCTGTTCAACAGTCTGATGAGCTGATAATAGAAGCTGTTTAACAGTCTGATGTAAAATAAGCTGTTCAACAGTCTGATGGTAATAGAAGCTGTTCAACAGTCTGACGGTCTGGTAATAGAAGCTGTTCAACAGTCTGATGGCCTGGTAATTGAAGCTGTTCAACAGTCTGACGTAAAATAAGCTGTTCAACAGTCTGATGGTAATAGAAGCTGTTCAACAGTCTGACGGTCTGGTAATAGAAGCAGTTCAACAGTCTGACGGTCTGGTAATAGAAGCTGTTTAACAGTCTGATGGTAATAAAAGCTCTTTAACAGTATGATGGCCTGGTAATAGAAGCTGTGCAACAGTCTGATGGTCATAGAAGCTGTTCAACAGTCTGATGATTTGGTAATCGAGGCTGTTCAACAGTCTGATGGTCATAGAAGCTGTTCAACAGTCTGATGAATTGGTAATCGAGGCTGTTCAACAGTCTGATGGTAATAGAAGCTG
The DNA here is from genome assembly GCF_057628025.1 of Oncorhynchus mykiss. Classification (NCBI taxonomy): domain Eukaryota; kingdom Metazoa; phylum Chordata; class Actinopteri; order Salmoniformes; family Salmonidae; genus Oncorhynchus; species Oncorhynchus mykiss. The sequence goes on from NC_143029.1 coordinate 14,654,166, forward strand.
TTCAACAGTATGATTGTCTGGTAATAGAAGCTGTTCAACAGTCTGACAGTAAAATAAGCTGTTCAACAGTCTGATGGTAATAGAAGCTGTTCAACAGTCTGATGGTAATAGAAGCTGTTCAACAGTATGATGGTAATAGAAGATGTTCAACATTCTGATGATCTGGAAATTGAAGCTGTTCAACAGTCTGATGGTCTGGTAAAAGAAGCTGTTCAGCAGTCTGATGGTAATAGAAGCTGTACACCCTTCTGATGGTCTGCTAGTCGAAGCTGTTCAACAGTCTGATGGTAAGATGCTGTTCAACAGTATGATGGTCTTGTAATAGAAGCTGTTCAACAGTCTGATGGTAACAGACGCTGTTCAACAGTCTGATGGTCTTGTAATAGTAGCTGTTCAACAGTCTGATGGTCTTGTAATAGTAGCTGTTCAACAGTCTGATGGTCTTGTAATAGTAGCTGTTCAACAGTCTGATGGTCTTGTAATAGTAGCTGTTCAACAGTCTGATGGTCTTGTAATAGTAGCTGTTCAACAGTCTGATGGTCTGGTAATAGTAGCTGTTCAACAGTCTGATGGTCTTGTAATAGTAGCTGTTCAACAGTCTGAATGTCTTGTAATAGTAGCTGTTCAACAGTCTGATGGTCTTGTAATAGTAGCTGTTCAACAGTCTGATGGTCTGGTAATAGAAGCTGTTTTTAGTGTCTCAGTCTTATCTCTGACTGAAGGACGGTAGCCTAGTGAACAGTATGTGGCTCAGGTGGCTGAGGTCCTTAGTGATCATTTTGGCCTTCTTTTGACACAGGTTGCTTTACATTTCCTGCTAGAGCTCCCGCACCACCCTCTGAAGAGCCATGCAGTTGGACGCGGAGCAGTTGCCGTACCAGGCAGTGATGCAGCACGACAGAATGTTCTCAATACTAGAAGTTTGTGAGGTTTTAAAGTTCCAATGCTGAATTTTTTCAGTCGCCTCACGATGTTGAGGTGCTTTTGCGATTTATTCACCACGATGTTGATGTGGTGAGATCATTTCCGGTCCTCAGTGACATGCACACCAAAGAAATTTAAGCTTTTGACCTTATCCACTACTGCCCGTCATGCTCTCTCTTCCGTCTTCTGTAGTCTACAATAAGCTCCTTCGTTTTGTTGACGTTAAAGGGAAAGAGGTTATTTTCCTGCACCAATCCGCCTGGGCTCTGACCTCCTTCCTGTAGGCTGACTATTAGTTTGTTGTGTCATCAGTAAGCTTGATGAATGAGTTGGACTTGTGCATGGCAATGCAGTCATGGGTGAACAGGGAGTACAGGAAGGGGCTGAGCACACATCCCTGGGGGCCCCCATGTTGAGGATCAGCGTGGCAGGGGTGTTTTTGCCTCCACCTTTGGTCAGTCCGTCAGAAAATCTAGGATCCAGTTGCACAGGGAGGAGTTCAGACCCAAGGCCCCAAGCTTAGAGACAAGCTTGGAAGGCACTATGGTCTTAAAAGCTGGGCTGTATTTGATGAACAGTGTCCTCACATACTGTAGTTATTCCTCTTCTCTAGGTAGAATAGGGCAATGTGTGTCAATGGTGTCGGTTATGGTGGAGGGGATATGGTCCTTGACTAGCCTTTCAAAGCACTTCATGATGAAGGACGTGAGTGCGACAGGGCGATAATATTTGAGTTCAATTACCAAATGAATTGGTGGTAACAAATAAACCACAAAAAAAAAAAATCATAGCCACCCAAAATAGTTGTCTTAGCTTTTCTAATATCTGTTGTCATATAGTTATAGTGTACAACCAGTAAACACCATTTAAAGTGCATTCGAAAAGTATTCAGACCCCTTGACTTTTTCCACATTTTGTTACTTTACAGCCTTATTCTAAAATCAATTTAATCGTTCCCCCCCCCATCACTCCACACACAATAACCCATAATGACAAAGCAAAAACAGCTAACATTTGTTTTGCTCATTTACTAAAGAAAATAAGGAAATTTCACATTTACAGAAGTATTCAGACCCTTTAATCAGTTCTTTTTTGAAGCACCTTTGGCAGCGATTACAGCCTCAAGTCTTCTTGGGTAAGATGCTACAAGCTTGGCAAAGCTGCATTTGGGGAGTTTCTTCTATTCTTCTCTGCAGATCCTCTCAAGCTCTGTCAAGCTCTGTCAGGTCTCTCCAGAGATGTTCAATCAGGTTCAAGTTTGGGCTCTGGCTGGTCCACTCAAGAACATTCAGACACTTGTTCCAAAGCCACTCCTTTATTGTCTTGTCTGTGTGCTTAGAGTCATTGTCCAGTTGGAAGATTAACCTCCCCAGTCTGAGGTACTGAGCGCTCTGGAGCAGGTTTTCATCAAGGATCTCTGTACTTTGCACCGTTCATATTTCCCTCAATCCTGATAAGTCTCCCAGTCTCTGCCCCTGAAAAACATCCCCACAGCATGATGCTTCCACCACCACCATGCTTCACCATAGGGATGGTGACGGGTTTCCTCCAGACGTGACTCTTAGCAATCAGGCCAAAGAGTTCAATCTTGGTTTCATCAGACAAGAGAATTTTATTTCTCATAGTACGAGATTCATTTAGGTGCCTTTTGGCAAACTCCAAGCGTGCTGTCATGTGCCTTTTACTGAGGAGTGGCTTCCGTCTTTACCATAAAAGCCTGATTGGTTCAGTGCTGCAGAGATGGTTGTCCTCCTGGAATGTTCTCCCATCTCCACAGAGGAACTATGGAGCTCTGTCAGAGTGACCATCGGTTCTTGGTCACCATCCTGACCAAGGCCCTTCTCCCCCGATTGCTCAGCTTGGCCATGCGGCCAGCTCTAGGAGGAGTCGTGGTGGTTCCAAACATCTTTCATTTAAGAATGATGGAGGCCACTCTGTTTTTGGCGAAGTTCTATGCTGCAGAAATGTTTGACATTAACATTTTTCCCCAGATCGGTGCCTCAACACAATCCTTTCTCAGAGCTCTTCAGACAATTCCTATGACCTCATGACTTGGTTTTTGCTCTGAAATGTCAACTGTGAGGCCTTATACAGACAGGTGTGTGTCTTTCCAAATAATTTACAATCAATTGAATTTACCACAGGTGTACTCCAATCAAGTTGTAAAAACATATCAAGGATGATCAATGGAAACAGGATGCACCTGAGCTCAATTTCAAGTCTCATAGCAAATTGGTCTTACTAATTGTGTAAATAAGGTATTTCTGTTTTTTTTTATTTTTTATTTATACATTTGCAAAATGTCTAAAACCTGTTTTTGCTTTGTCATCATGGGTATTGTGTGTAGATTGATGAGAGCATTTTCTTAATCAATTTTAGAATAAACTTGTAACATAACAAAATGTGAAAAAAGTCAAGTGGTCTGAATACTTCTGAAGGGACTGTATACAACAACATATGCCTAAGACTACACATATTTTAAGTATGGTTCTTACAGACATTGGCAAGTCACATTGAATGACTTTCAGGAACTTTTTCAAGTACTTAGTAGTAATTTTCAAGGACCTCAATGTTATACAATTGTTTAATTTATATATTTGTACATAGGGTCTAATATAGAGCATGTAAAAAGTGTCACAAAGAGTAGGCCATTACCACTTTAAACATTTGCCTGTCCAATGCATTGATATTCAAATGATTATTACATTCTAAAATAGGTAAGAATAATGTGGACTTGCCTGACTAAATAAATTGGATGCATGCATAGTGATTTTTCTGTATCTGGCTGACACAGGCACACATAATAAAACCATTAATAGTATAGCAGTAGCATTAATCTCACCATCGCTGTTTTTATAATGAGAGAGTGAACAAAAACCAGGTTCCTTTTTTAATGGAAGGATTTGTATGGAAAGCCAAGTTGAAGCAAGCATTAGATGTTGTCGTCCTCATAATAACTGCACGTGAGTTTACAGCAACAGAGTAGACTCAGGCAGTGGTTCTAAATCCTGGTCCTGGGGACACCAAAGGGGTGCACATGTTTGTTTTTGCCCTAGCACTACACACCTTATTCAAATCATCGAAGCCTTTTGATGAGAGGATCATTTGAATAAGGTGTGTAGTGCTAGGGGAAAAAACAAACATGTGCACCTCTTTGGGGTCCCCAGGACCAGGATTGAGAGCCAGTGGAGTAGAGCAACACCCTTTAACTGAAGCGTTGGGAAACAAACTAAATCTGAACAAAACTTAATTCACAGATAATTATGAAGGAAGAGAAGAACTCATACATTTGCTAAAATAACTACAAGGATCTTTCAAGCACCAATTTGAGGAAATGTCTTATTTTCAAGGTAGGCCTTTTCCAGTAGCCTATTAGTAGATCCAAATTCAAATTCAAGTAAGCTACTTCAAGCCCCTTGTATTGTTTAAAATTTCAGGTGCAACATGGAAACCAAAATGTATTTGTCATGTTATTTCATTACCAGATCATGTTGGGAAGAATCCCACTAGGCTATGTAATTTGTTGTCATTATATGCAGAATAATTTAATAGGAATAGCTTTGGCTGTTGCGCAATAGTCTATCCTACACAATTGTGCACAGTAGACTCTGTGTCCAATCCAACGCAGAAAAACATGAAAACATTAACTCATTACCTTGATACTTTCTCTGTTAAATCTAATAATTCTCTGCTGTAAATCAAGCAGACAACAAAAGATTATCAACATAAATTTGCTAGGGATATTAGATCCAATGTGGATCCAGGCACAACTGTCTTCACCAGCATAACAATGAGACGCCAAAATATTCTGTGCATTCCTTGTTAACACCTTTTCTCCAGCATTGGGATGTTGTTTTATCTATGGCTAACACAACAACTGTCACTTGACTGTTATTCAGAAAATTTATTCCTGGATCAGATGATGATTTTTGAAAAAATCACTGTAATTTAACAGCTTGACACCTAATGTGCATCCAACAAGTATTATGCCAAATTATTGAAGAAACATGTTAATGACAGGTTTTAAGTATCAAGGTAAGGTGACTCTTTCCGTTAAAAACATTCGATTTTGCAATTGCATAGTTTTGGGATTTGTGTGTCCCAGAAAACTGTTTTCACCCCGTAACATAAGGAGACAAGAAATATTAGGTAGTTACACTGCATTTCTGAGATCTCTATACAGAAAAACTGTCAGACAGCTAGATCCAGGATCCTTTCAGTGTTCAATTTCAATGTCTAATTTAATGATTAATGCTCAACCTTCCAAATGAAGAGTCTTGCATTCATGTTGTTTGATAAGACCGCTAGTGTGACAGTCTTGTCAGAGTTCACTTTTTCAGTCATAACCTATTTTCCAGCTGAAAATAACACATCAGCATTGACAATGGGACGTCACTATTCGAAAGGGGACGTTTGTCATGAAGGATCTTGCACCTGTATTTTGCCCTTTTGAAGTGTGGTCTTTATTAATTTTGTTTGATACATCAGTGCGCTCTGAATGAGAGGAGCCTGTCACGTCCTGACCTTAGTTCCTTTTTATGTCTCTATTTTGGTTTGGTCAGGGCGTGAGTTGGGGTGGGCATTCAATGTTTTGTTTTATGTTTTGTATTTCTGTGTTTGGCCTGGTATGGTTCCCAATCAGAGGCAGCTGTCAATCGTTGATTGAGAACCATACTTAGGTAGCCTTTTCCCACCTGTGTGCTGTGGGTAGTTATTCTCTGTTTAGTGAGTTTTGCACCTGACGGAGCTGTTTCGGTTGTTCTCGTTTGTTGTTTTGTTAATCAGTGTTCAGTTCCATTAATAAAATGACGAACACGAACCACGCTGCGCTTTGGTCCTCACCTTCTTCCACCAACGGCCGTTACAGAGCCTCTGGTACAATGAGACAATTTCTTACCTTTTCAGTCATAACTGCTATTCCATCTGAAAATAACAAATAGATTCGGATACTATAAATGTATGGTCACCATCAATGTCTTGCCTTGTTTTCCTGGAACAGTTACAAATGCAAGCAGCACAGAAACACATCGTGACACTGTGCAAATGCAGTAAGGATTACATTGATTTGTTGCATGTGTTTGTTGTTATCAGTGCATCCAACACTAAATCAGCCGCATGAAGAGATATCCTGTTGCTATCCTGTTGCACACATACACACACAGCATGTAAACACACACACACACACACATGCACTGTTTTTCTATGTTCCTCAGTGTTTCTCTGTTTATGCAGCTGTGTCTTAATCGTGATGATCATGATGATTATCGTGATTAACATCACTCACCTTGGGCTTTCCTCACATATCCAGATACATGTGCAGCCTCAGGATCTCTCTCACTCACTCACTCTCTCTCTCTCTCTCTCTCTCTCTCTTTCTCTCTCGCTCAATCTCTTTCTCTCATTCATACTCTCTCTTCTCTCTCTCTCTCTCTCTCTCAATCTTTCTCTCACGCTCAATCTCTCTCTCGGTCTCTTGCTCAATCTGCTCTCTCTCCCTCTCTCTCTCTTGCTCCCTCCCTCTTTCTCCCTCTCTCTCACCCCATCTCGCTCTCTCACAGCCCAGGTGGTCTCTCTCTCACACTTGCCATGAAGACCGCCTCTATGTGGGTAAGGACCATGATCCTCTCTGATAAACCTATTATTCTCTGAGGTTTCTAATTGGCCCTCAGTTTCTGCTCGGCCATACCTGAAGAGGAAGAGGAAGAGAAGAGATTAGAAATGATAGAGGCTTATAAGGTAATTCAAACCCACACGTGTTGTTCTGTCATCTTATGCTTTTTGAGCGTTTTACATGTCTTTGAGTGTCATGAAAAGCGTTGTACAAATAAAATGCATGAAGTGCATGTTTAAATTATTTATTTCGTTCCTCTCCTTCTCCTCCTTCCCTGCCTCAGGGCCACACCAACATCACCATTGCTGTTCCGCTCTTTCTCCTCCTCCCCCTCCTCGGGTATACAGCTCTCATTACCCTGCAAATCCAAATGTAATCTTGGCTTTCATTTATTGTGAAAAGAGCACCTTCAGAAAGCATGTCATTATTTCTCCCTCTCCCCTCCCGAGATCAAAGCTGACACAACTGATTACAGAGTGCCAGTTCTCTTTTGAAGAGATGTTGTGCACTTATCAGGTTGGAGACGGCATAAACAGGAACTGGAGTGAGTGGGCTGGCTGGCCAGGGGGGTGAGGATGACACTGGGTAGCAGGCAGGCAGGCGTCGGCCATGACCCCCTATTCTCTGTCTGTGAGGCTTAGCTTGCCTGCGTTGAAGCTACAATCTGGGATTTGTTTTTGTAGCAAAATGGTATGCAGTCACACCACTTGTTTCCAAAATATCAAGAATAACAAGAATTTAAATGAACATTGAACAGATTCCCAGATTCCCAGAACCCATGCATTAGCCCTTTCACTCGTGGGAATTGGCCTATATGAATTGGGATAAATTTCAATGTTTTTTACAGAATAAATAGTCTGAAATATATATGCATAAGCATGGTAGCTATTAAAAGGGAACAGTTTGGCGATTACAGGAAAAATTATTAGACCAAAGTTGAAGACACAACAGTTCACCTGACACAAAACTGAATTCAAACATTACACTGTTGATTTTATATGCATTTTAAATTTGCTGTACTTTTCTCCGTATTGATTGGAACGAAATGCAAAAATCGCTGAAGTTGGAGACTTATATTCCCTCACTAACTTTAAGCATCAGCTATCTGAGCAGCTTACCATTCGCTGCAGCTGAACACAGCCCATTTGTAAGTAGCCCATCCAATCTACCTGCCTCATCCCCATATTGTTTTTATTTACTTTTTTGCACACCAGTATTTGCTCTTTTGCACACCTGTATTTCTACTTGCACATCATCATCTGCACATCTATCACTCCAGTGTTAATTTGCTAAACTGTAATTACTTCACTACTATGGCCTATTTATTGCCTTACCTCCTCACTCCATTTGCACACACTGTTTATAGACTTTTTTTCTGTTGTTTATTGACGGTACGTTTGTTTATTCCATGTGTAGCACTGTGTTGTCTCCCAGAGTTTTAGAACACCTACTAGTTTTAGAACACCTACTCATTCCAGGGTTTTTCTTTATTTTTACTATTTTCTACATTGTAGAATAACAGTGAAGACACCAGAACTATGAAATACACATGGAATCATGTTGTAACCACAAAAGTGGTAGAAATCAAACAAAAAAACATATAGCCACCATTTATCTCGATGGCAGCTTTGCACACTATTGGCATTCTCTCAACCAGCTTCACCTGGAATGCTGAGCCCCTTGTTGGCTGCTTTTCCTTCACTCTGTGGTCCGACTCGTCCCAAACCATCTCAATTTGGTTGAGGCCAGGAAATTGTGGAGGCCAGGTCATCTGATGCATCACTCCATCACTCTCCATCTTGGTCAAATAGCCCGTACACAGCATGGAGGTGTGTTTGGTCATTGTCCTGTTGAAAAACAAATGATAGTCCCACTAAACCCGAACCACATGGGATGGCGTATCGCTGCAGAATGCTGTGGTAGCCATGCTGGTTAAGTGTGCCTTGAATTCTAAATTAATCACAGACAGTGTCACCAGTAAAGCACCCCCACACCATAATACCTCCTTCTCCATGCTTTACGGTAGGAATCACACATGCAGGAATCTTCCGTTCACCCACACCGCATCTCACAAAGACACGGCGGTTGGAACCAAAAATCTCCAATTTGCACTCCAGTCCAAAACAGATTTCCAACGGTCATTGCTCCTGTTTCTTGGCCCAAGCGAGTCTCTTCTTATTATTGGTGTCCTTTAGCAGTGGTTTCTTTGCAGCAATTTGACCCTGAAGGCCTGATTCCCCCAGTCTCCTCTGAACAGTTAATGTTGAGATGTGTCTGTTACTTGAACTCTGTGAAGCATTTATTTGGGCTGCAATTTCTGAGGCTGGTAACTCTAATAACTTGTCCTCTGCAGCAGAGGTACGTCTGGGTCTTACTTTCCTGTGGCGGTCCTCATGAGAGCCAGTTTCATCATAGCGCTTGATGGTTTTTGCGACTGCACTGACATTTTCCAATTGACGGACCTTCATGTCTTAAAGTAATGATGGACTGTCGTTTCTCTTTGCTTATTTGAGCTGTTCTTGACATAATATGGACTTGGGTCTTTTACCAAATAGGGCTATCTTCTGTATAGCACCACTACCTTGTCACAACACAACTGATTGGCTCAAACGCATTAAGAAGGAAAGAAATTCCACAAATTAACTTTTAAGAAAGCACACCTGTTATTTGAAATGCATTCCAGGTGACTACCTCATGAAGCTGGTTGAGAGAATGCCAAGAGTGTGCAAAGCTGTCATCAAGGCAAAGGGTGGCTATTTGAAGAATGTCAAATATAAAATATTTTTTGATTTGTTTAACACTTTTTTGATGTCTTCACTATTATTCTGCAATGTAGAAAATAGTACAAATCAAGAAATACCCTGGAATGAGTAGGTGTGCTAAAACTTTTGTGTAGATTCCTTCGAGAAGATGTTAGTGAATCAAGTGGGGCATTTTCTGACTTCCAGGAATCATGGCCGAGAAGGGAAATCAACGGCTCCAGGCATGACCTCTTTTCAACTGGATAAGAAGGTACTCGGCTCTACGCTGCATTCGCAGGCGACGGTATTCCTTCCTCGGGAGAAGTGATCAGTAGTCCCAGCGGGAAGGAAAGGGATTTACCACACTGTTTATTTTACTGCTAGCGTGCAAGGTTTTCATAAGACTTTTACTCATGTGCCTTTTTACGGCTGGTCCTACAGTTTCTATGGTCATGTTGCAATAGCACCTGATTTCTGACCTCATTATGGGTTAGACAGTTGTCTCTGAGTGCGGGTTTACTACAGATGCTTCCCATTGGGGCGGCAGGGTAGCCTAGTGGTTAGACCGGTGGACTAGTAACCGGAAGGTTGCAAGTTCAACCCCCGAGCTGACAAGGTCTGTCGTTCTGCCCCTGAACAGGCAGTTAACCCACTGTTCCTAGGCCGCCATTGAAAATAAGAATTTGTTCTTAACTGACTTGCCTAGTTAAATAAAGGTAAAAATCTGTGTACTTTTTGGGGGACTTCCAGGCTAGTAGTCAGCAGTTCATCGGTTTGACGTTACAGATAAATGGTTGATCTTTAGTGGGCCTCAACTCATAGGCCTACCATCAGAATGTCGCACACTAGGCAAATCACATTAGTCTGGCGTCTACATCTAGTTGCTTCGTCTCGTGCCATCTTTTCTCATTTATATCCAATCAGAATGACTTTTCATCGCAACACAACTGTTTTAATCTATATCCTACCTAATTGCTACTTCCTATTTTCCAGCATATGCTCGCAGCCTCAGATAAGGCGGTTCCCTCCGCATTGACATCTCGTCTCCGCGAGGTCGTCTTCTCAATGGTTTTTCTTGGTTCCTTCAATTGCAAGTTTACAACTCCTTCTATCACTCTTATTTCCTTCATGTGATTTAGGGTTTCTGATCTGGTCTTTCACCTTAAACACTAGCCTCACAGCTAAGCACTCTAAATCAGGTTCCTGGGGTACTATCATTAGCTCGCACTTACTCTCAATTCTTTCTCTTGCTTTATGCTAATACATCTTCACGCTCGACCCCACTCTGCTCCTAATCATTCTGTTTTCATCCCTCCTATTCAACCCTCTGTTTCACTTCTCTACTTTCTCAAGTAATATAAAGGGGCTATCTTTCCCCTCTACGCTACACTGGTCTTTTGTTCAGAACTGGAGCCGTAACCAACGTAGCTACATTAGGTATAATTCCACCATCACTCTCCAGCAACCAGGTCGCTGGTTATGCCCTGCTACACCTCATATGTTAGGCCCAATTTATTTGACATCTTCTTAGCATGGCTCCTTAACATAGCTACTTTTGTTAGCGAGTTTCCAATGACATGGATGCATGTGGTGGTCATTCATATTACACCTGGCTTTTGGGGCAGACATTCTTTGGCATGTGTCCCCATCGCTCGTTTATCGCATGCGTGATTGGGTTTAAAGCAGCAAACATCTCATATTTAACAAATCGCATTACAGCGTGTGTGGTTGGGTTCGACGTACCGTGATATGTAATATTTATTCTAAACAAATCAGCGTAACAATGCGAGGCACTCAGCAGGTCAGCATTGGGACGGGACTTGGGCAGGTGCCCATATCTTCCCCCATTTCAGCGTGCACTGTTGGGTTCAACGCTCAGTTAGCGTTTCATGTTAATCATGCATATCTCTTACAGCACGCGTGGCTGGGAAGCCATACATGCAGACGTCTCATTTCAACCAAACACATTACACAATTTTCATCCTGCGCTCAGTGCACTTGAATTAATAAACATTCCATATGATACTTTACATTACAGCAGTGGTTCCCAAACTAGGTGTTGCGACCCCATGTGGGATCGCCTGATATGAAAATGGGGTTGCGGGAGAATTTCCAAAATTTTGAAGACATTTTTTTACAACAAGTATCTCATCTTTGTATCTCAAAATTGTTGTAATGTGGTTAACCGTAAAAATAGAAATTAAAATTATTAAAATCTAAAAGATAAAATTCAACCAGAGAGTGCCCTTAGATTGTGGGAAAAGGCCGATTCAAGTGCAAGAGTCAAATGCGGCCTTTCGAGCTGTCAAGTGACCGAATGCTACAGAGAATGCATTCACGGGTCACTAGGAGTTTTGGTTCCTGTCTCCCTCAGAGAATTAAAACTCATGGTACCCTTCACCAGCTCATATCTGTGTGAAGCTGGATTCAGCAGTGCTCTCGTCTGCCTTAAAACCACATTTAGACCCAGGTTGGTTGTGACAGCAGAGATGAGGTGTGCACTGTTGACCCCGCCCCCTGAATTTGAGAATCTCTCACGTGACATGCATCAAGCACACCCATTTCATTAGTGGTGGTGAGATAAGAGACATTATGTCAGACCAATTTTGCAATTGACTGCCATACCCCCACATTAAACTTAATTAAAATTATTTTTTTTCAAATGGTTGCGGTCACGAGAATTTCAGATATATAAATGGGGTCGTGGACGAAAAACATTTGGGAACCCCTGCATTACAGCTTAATGGCACTTTTGTTCTTCGCATATATCTATGTTACATCTATTTATCTTGTCTTCAATCCCTTCTCCCTGGTGAGGAACTTATTTATTTTGGGGGGTTTTGATGCCAGCTGCCCAGCATAGGGCAACCTGTCATCAGCATCTGGCTCCGTGGAGCATTCCTCTGAAATGAGGCCTACCCCAAACTATAAAATTACATATTGTATTCTGTCTCTATTATTCAGTTAAGCCTTTACTTGATTGAAATGTAGTTTACGAAAGTTTAATCAGTAAGGCTGGTGTGAATGGATCATCACTTTTTATTCATCTACTAAACTCATATAATTCACATCACTTCCTATCTCTCTCATCATCATAGCAGGTATTTATTTTTATGGTAGTAGTCATAATGATACCTCATCAACATAGCTGGTATTTATAGGGCAGTGTTTATAATGTTACCTCATTTATAGGTATTTATAGGTCAGTGTTTATAATGTTACCTCATTAGCATAGCCGGTATTTATAGGGTAGTGTTTATAATGTTACCTCATTAGCATAGCCGGTATTTATAGGGCAGTGTTAACAATGTTACCTCATTAGCATAGCCGGTATTTATAGGGCAGTGTTTATAATGTTACCTCATTAGCATAGCCGGTATTTATAGGGCAGTGTTTATAATGTTACCTCATTAGCATAGCCGGTATTTATAGGGCAGTGTTTATAATGTCACCTCATTAGCATAGGCGGTATTTCTAGGGCACTGTTTATAATGTTACCTCATTAGCATAGCCGGTATTTACAGGGCACTGTTTATAATGTTACCTCATTAGCATAGCTGGTATTTACAGGGCAGTGTTTATAATCTTACCTCATTAGGATAGCCGGTATTTATAGGGCAGTGTTTATAATGTTACCTCATTAGCATAGCCGGTATTTATAGGGCAGTGTTTATAATGTTACCTCATTAGCATAGCCGGTATTTATAGGGCAGCGTTTAAATGTTACCTCATTAGCATAGCCTGTATTTATAGAGCAGTGTTTATAATGTTACCTCATTAGCATAGCCGGTATTTATAGGGCAGTGTTTATAATGTTACCGCATCAGCATTGCAGATATGGTAATGATTATAACATTATGTCATGAGTGTCAATTAAGGCAGCCCTTTGCATCTCTCTGATTCAGAGGGGTTGGGTTAAATGCGGAAGAGACATTTCAGTTGAATGCATTCAGTTGTACAACTGACTGGGTATCCTCCCTTTACCTTTTCCTTTCCTGTCAGCATGGCAGGTATTTATTTATATGGTATTGTTATTAATGATGCCTCGTCAGCATAGCAGATGTTTATATGGTATTGTTATTAATGTGACCTCGTCAGCATAGCAGATGTTTATATGGTGTTGTTATTAATGTGACCTCGTCAGCATAGCAGATGTTTATATGGTGTTGTTATTAATGTGACCTCGTCAGCTTAGCAGATGTTTATATGGTATTGTTATTAATGTGACCTCGTCAGCATAGCAGATGTTTATATGGTAGTGTTATTCATGTGACCTCGTCAGCATAGAGATGTTTATATGGTAGTGTTATTAAACCTACTTGACAATCTATGGAAAGACCTTAAAATGGTTGTAATGATCAACAACCAATTTGACAGAGGTTGAAGAATTTTGAAAATAATAATGGCTAAATGTTTCACAATCCAGGTGTGGAAATCTCTTAGGACCAGATTCCAACCCGAGTTAAGCGTGCGCAAATGGAACGTAATTCCTTTTATGTGCTTTCCTTTATCCGTATTCTGACCTTGAATTTAAGCATGAGAATAGCATGCTTTTCACCCACTTTTCGTTTGAGGTGGAGCTCGAATAAATGAAGATGTGTCTACAGATAAGACGCATTCTGATCTTGACTTAATTCCCTAATAATTCCAAGACTTTTACTTGGGGAAAAAAACATGAATGTCTGGTGAGTCTACCGGTTCTAAGTGGGAAAAGATTCTACTTAATATTTTTCTGAAATAAATAACACCATTCTCCATGCACGGTAATATATAGCTTGATAAGATCTATTCATAAGAGCTAGGTAAATGAGTAATCTGCTTGCAGAAGGGGATGCCCATAGCAATTGTTTTAGGCATATGAAAACAAACTGAAAAGCATTTCAAAATGACATATATCATGGACCGTTTTAAACAGTGAAGTAGGATATAAAAAGCTGTGCGGTTATTTAGAATTCTAATTGTGTGCCTTCACGATTTATGTGGATGAAATCTGGAGACCCAAGCCATAGGTTTCTGTATGGCTGAACCTGCTGAGTTGACGAAATCTGGAGACCCAAGCAATAGGTTTCTGTATGGCTGAACCTGCTGAGTTGATGAAATCTGGAGACCCAAGCTACAGGTTTCTGTTGGGCTGAACCTGCCGAGTTGATGAAATCTGGAGACCCAAGCCATAGGTTTCTGTATGGCTGAATCTGCTGAGTTGATGAAATCTGGAGACCCAAGCTATATGTTTCTGTAGGGCTGAACCTGCTGAGTTGATGAAATCTGGAGACCCAAGCTATATGTTTCTGTAGGGCTGAACCTGCTGAGTTGATGAAATCTGGACACCCAAGCTATAGGTTTCTGTAGGGCTGAATCTGCTGAGTTGATGAAATCTGGAGACCCAAGCTATAGGTTTCTGTATGGTTGAACCTTCTGAGTTGATGAAATGTGGAGACCCAAGCCATAGGTTTCTGTATGGCTGAATCTGCTGAGTTGATGAAATCTGGAGACCCAAGCTATAGGTTTCTGTAGGGCTGAATCTGCTGAGTTGATGAAATCTGGAGACCCAAGCTATATGTTTATGTAGGGCTGAACCTGCTGAGTTGATGAAATCTGGACACCCAAGCTATAGGTTTCTGTAGGGCTGAATCTGCTGAGTTGATGACATCTGGAGACCCAAGCTATAGGTTTCTGTAGGGTTGAACCTGCTGAGGTGATGAAATGTGGAGACCCAAGCTATAGGTTTCTGTAGGGTTGAACCTTCTGAGTTGATGAAATGTGGAGACCCAAGCTATAGGTTTCTGTAGGGTTGAACCTTCTGAGTTGATGAAATGTGGAGACCCAAGCTATAGGTTTCTGTAGGGTTGAACCTTCTGAGTTGATGAAATGTGGAGACCCAAGCTATAGGTTTCTGTAGGGCTGAACATGCCGAGTTGATGAAATCTGGAGACCCAAGCCATAGGTTTCTGTATGGCTGAATCTGCTGAGTTGATGAAATCTGGAGACCCAAGCTATAGGTTTCTGTAGGGCTGAATCTGCTGAGTTTATGAAATCTGGAGACCCAAGCTATATGTTTCTGTAGGGCTGAACCTGCTGAGTTGATGAAATCTGGACACCCAAGCTATAGGTTTCTGTAGGGTTGAACCTTCTGAGTTGATGAAATGTGGAGACCCAAGCTGTAGGTTTCTGTAGGGTTGAACCTTCTGAGTTGATGAAATGTGGAGACCCAAGCTATAGGTTTCTGTAGGGTTGAACCTTCTGAGTTGATGAAATCTGGAGACCCAAGCTATATGTTTATGTAGGGCTGAACCTGCTGAGTTGATGAAATCTGGACACCCAAGCTATAGGTTTCTGTAGGGCTGAATCTGCTGAGTTGATGACATCTGGAGACCCAAGCTATAGGTTTCTGTAGGGTTGAACCTGCTGAGGTGATGAAATGTGGAGACCCAAGCTATAGGTTTCTGTAGGGTTGAACCTTCTGAGTTGATGAAATGTGGAGACCCAAGCTATAGGTTTCTGTAGGGTTGAACCTTCTGAGTTGATGAAATGTGGAGACCCAAGCTATAGGTTTCTGTAGGGTTGAACCTTCTGAGTTGATGAAATGTGGAGACCCAAGCTATAGGTTTCTGTAGGGCTGAACATGCCGAGTTGATGAAATCTGGAGACCCAAGCCATAGGTTTCTGTATGGCTGAATCTGCTGAGTTGATGAAATCTGGAGACCCAAGCTATAGGTTTCTGTAGGGCTGAATCTGCTGAGTTTATGAAATCTGGAGACCCAAGCTATATGTTTCTGTAGGGCTGAACCTGCTGAGTTGATGAAATCTGGACACCCAAGCTATAGGTTTCTGTAGGGTTGAACCTTCTGAGTTGATGAAATGTGGAGACCCAAGCTGTAGGTTTCTGTAGGGTTGAACCTTCTGAGTTGATGAAATGTGGAGACCCAAGCTATAGGTTTCTGTAGGGTTGAACCTTCTGAGTTGATGAAATGTGTAGACCCAAGCTATAGGTTTCTGTATGGCTGAACCTGCTGAGTTGATGCAATGTGGAGACCCAAGCTATAGGTTTCTGTAGGGTTGAACCTTCTGAGTTGATGAAATGTGGAGACCCAAGCTATAGGTTTCTGTAGGGTTGAACCTTCTGAGTTGATGAAATGTGGAGACCCAAGCTATAGGTTTCTGTAGGATTGAACCTTCTGAGTTGATGAAATGTGGAGACCCAAGCTATAGGTTTCTGTATGGCTGAACCTGCTGAGTTGATGAAATGTGGAGACCCAAGCTATAGGTTTCTGTAGGGTTGAACCTTCTGAGTTGATGAAATGTGGAGACCCAAGCTATAGCTTTCTGTAGGGTTGAACCTTCTGAGTTGATGAAATGTGGAGACCCAAGCTATAGGTTTCTGTATGGCTGAACCTTCTGAGTTGATGAAATCTGGAGACCCAAGCTATAGGTTTCTGTAGGGCTGAATCTGCTGAGTTGATGAAATCTGGAGACCCAAGCTATATGTTTATGTAGGGCTGAACCTGCTGAGTTGATCAAATCTGGACACCCAAGCTATAGGTTTCTGTAGGGCTGAATCTGCTGAGTTGATGAAATCTGGAGACCCAAGCTATAGGTTTCTGTAGGGTTGAACCCTCTGAGTTGATGAAATCTGGAGACCCAAGCTATAGGTTTCCGTATGGTTGAACCTTCTGAGTTGATGAAATGTGGAGACCCAAGCCATAGGTTTCTGTATGGCTGAATCTGCTGAGTTGATGAAATGTGGAGACCCAAGCTATAGGTTTCTGTAGGGTTGAACCTTCTGAGTTGATGAAATGTGGAGACCCAAGCTATAGGTTTCTGTATGGCTGAACCTGCTGAGTTGATGCAATGTGGAGACCCAAGCTATAGGTTTCTGTAGGGTTGAACCTTCTGAGTTGATGAAATGTGGAGACCCAAGCTATAGGTTTCTGTAGGGTTGAACCTTCTGAGTTGATGAAATGTGGAGACCCAAGCTATAGGTTTCTGTAGGATTGAACCTTCTGAGTTGATGAAATGTGGAGACCCAAGCTATAGGTTTCTGTATGGCTGAACCTGCTGAGTTGATGAAATGTGGAGACCCAAGCTATAGGTTTCTGTAGGGTTGAACCTTCTGAGTTGATGAAATGTGGAGACCCAAGCTATAGCTTTCTGTAGGGTTGAACCTTCTGAGTTGATGAAATGTGGAGACCCAAGCTATAGGTTTCTGTATGGCTGAACCTTCTGAGTTGATGAAATCTGGAGACCCAAGCTATAGGTTTCTGTAGGGCTGAATCTGCTGAGTTGATGAAATCTGGAGACCCAAGCTATATGTTTATGTAGGGCTGAACCTGCTGAGTTGATCAAATCTGGACACCCAAGCTATAGGTTTCTGTAGGGCTGAATCTGCTGAGTTGATGAAATCTGGAGACCCAAGCTATAGGTTTCTGTAGGGTTGAACCCTCTGAGTTGATGAAATCTGGAGACCCAAGCTATAGGTTTCCGTATGGTTGAACCTTCTGAGTTGATGAAATGTGGAGACCCAAGCCATAGGTTTCTGTATGGCTGAATCTGCTGAGTTGATGAAATCTGGAGACCCAAGCTATAGGTTTCTGTAGGGCTGAATCTGCTGAGTTGATGAAATGTGGAGACCCAAGCTATATGTTTCTGTAGGGCTGAACCTGCTGAGTTGATGAAATCTGGACACCCAAGCTATAGGTTTCTGTAGGGCTGAATCTGCTGAGTTGATGAAATCTGGAGACCCAAGCTATAGGTTTCTGTATGGTTGAACCTTCTGAGTTGATGAAATGTGGAGACCCAAGCCATAGGTTTCTGTATGGCTGAATCTGCTGAGTTGATGAAATCTGGAGACCCAAGCTATAGGTTTCTGTAGGGCTGAATCTGCTGAGTTGATGAAATCTGGAGACCCAAGCTATATGTTTATGTAGGGCTGAACCTGCTGAGTTGATGAAATCTGGACACCCAAGCTATAGGTTTCTGTAGGGCTGAATCTGCTGAGTTGATGACATCTGGAGACCCAAGCTATAGGTTTCTGTAGGGTTGAACCTGCTGAGGTGATGAAATGTGGAGACCCAAGCTATAGGTTTCTGTAGGGTTGAACCTTCTGAGTTGATGAAATGTGGAGACCCAAGCTATAGGTTTCTGTAGGGTTGAACCTTCTGAGTTAATGAAATGTGGAGACCCAAGCTATAGGTTTCTGTAGGGTTGAACCTTCTGAGTTGATGAAATGTGGAGACCCAAGCTGTAGGTTTCTGTAGGGTTGAACCTTCTGAGTTGATGAAATGTGGAGACCCAAGCTATAGGTTTCTGTAGGGTTGAACCTTCTGAGTTGATGAAATGTGGAGACCCAAGCTATAGGTTTCTGTATGGCTGAACCTGCTGAGTTGATGAAATGTGGAGACCCAAGCTATAGGTTTCTGTAGGGTTGAACCTTCTGAGTTGATGAAATGTGGAGACCCAAGCTATAGGTTTCTGTAGGGTTGAACCTTCTGAGTTGATGAAATGTGGAGACCCAAGCTATAGGTTTCTGTAGGATTGAACCTTCTGAGTTGATGAAATGTGGAGACCCAAGCTATAGGTTTCTGTATGGCTGAACCTGCTGAGTTGATGAAATGTGGAGACCCAAGCTATAGGTTTCTGTAGGGTTGAACCTTCTGAGTTGATGAAATGTGGAGACCCAAGCTATAGGTTTCTGTATGGCTGAACCTTCTGAGTTGATGAAATGTGGAGACCCAAGCTATAGCTTTCTGTAGGGTTGAACCTTCTGAGTTGATGAAATGTGGAGACCCAAGCTATAGCTTTCTGTAGGGTTGAACCTTCTAAGTTGATGAAATGTGGAGACCCAAGCTATAGCTTTCTGTAGGGTTGATGTACATGCTTTAGAATGTTTTGATTATATGCCTTGGCTTTCCTTTGTTTTATTTTACAATTTGTTTCATGTTAAATATTAGCCACTATCAGGAAGTAATACCCACATACATATATTTTTGCATCATTCCATTCCGTTTACCTTTCTTTCCTCTGTCACGTCCTCGTCAATTGTTCCTGAGGGTTACTAGCATTAGTGGATCACATTAGACTAACATAATTTAGGACATTTAGCTTACTTGAATCATCATGGAACTCAGACCACACTAGCAAGTTAAACTTGGAGCCTGGTGCACGTTTCCATGATGAGTGATAATTAGGGTAAATTTATAGGATTCTTTTTCAACCCTTCTTGTACACTTTTTTCTACTTTCCAATATTTCATGGATTGAACAATTGAATATGACAACTTTCAGGTTGAATCCAACCACTGTTTTTTTTTATTCATCAATATACAGTATCTCTTGTGTAAAGGCTCTCAACAGTTTTTTTTTTAAATGATTCATACTTTCATAACCTTAAAATATCCCTAAATAAACTACAAGATCAGAGTATTATTAAATCTACCAGTTGGTGCTGAAACGGAGACGAATACGCATAGAGGGCTTTCTTTCATTTCTTTCATTGTGCGCCGCCCTATGGGACCCCCAATCATGGCCGGTTGTGATACAGCCTGGAATCAAACCAGGGTCTGTAGTGACGCCTCTAGCACTGAGATGCACCATTGCGCCACGCAGGAGCCCCCCTATGTCACACAGTGTGTATTAAATACAACGTGTGAATTGGAAATGTGTTTTTTGCATATCCCAACTCTCCCTGATACACCCTCAGAGAGTGGGGTCACTGGAGCAATTAGGGAAAAGTGCCTTTCTCAAGGGCACATCGAAAGATTTTTCTGGGATTTGAACTAGCAACCTTTCAGTTATTGGCCCAACGCTCTAACTGCCGCCCAAGTGAACATGTATTTGTTTTTTTGAATCTCTCATGTTTTTATTCTCTTGCCATTTGCCCTATACACACATATCCCCACAAAAATATAAGTCCGAGATACAGCCAATTATGTCCTGGCTATATCTCGAAATCTGTTTTTTTTTGTTGGTTTTTGTGCCATTTATTTCACTCAAGACACCTTCTAAGTTTTGAAGCTTTCAGGGGGTGCAGCAGGGGGTTCAGCAGGCCAAGGTGTAGTGAGAGAGGAGTGCAATGGGTTGCGGTTGCTAGGCAACAGGTGTTGTGATTAACAAAGCGGGTCTAGATGGCTCTGTGGTGGGATACTATCGCTAATTGACAGCAGTTTTCCCACAGGGACTTGTTCTAACCCTGAGACCCTGGAATGAGAGGGGTGTGTGTGTGTGTGTGTGTGTGTGTGTGTGTGTGTGGACATGTTTAACTTTTTAGTAATAGTAAACTAACTTGTTAGTTAAAATTGTTACCAACTGGGGCCAAAAATGCTAATTCTAGGGGGTTTAGGGAAGGTTAGAATCAGTGTTAGAGTTAGAAATACGTTAAGGGTTAGGAGCTAGAGTTAGTTTTAGGGTCAGGGTTAGGGGTTAGGTTTAGGGTTAAGGTTAGGTTGTTGGGTTAAGGTTAGGGTTAAGGTTAGAGTAAGGGTAAGTGTACGGGTTAGGTTTAGGTTTAGGTTTAGGATTAGGGTTACGGTTAGGGAAAATAGGATTTTGAATGGGCCTGAATTGTGTGTCGCCACAAGTTTAGTTGTACAAGACTGTTTGTGTGTGCGCACGTGTGAGTGTGCTAATATGTGTGTGTGTGCTCAGGGCAGTGGGAGAGGACAATAGTAAAGGGTGGGGGTCTGTGAGATACACTGGCAGGCAGGGCAGACAAGATGGACTCTGGGGGTCCCGCTGTGCTCTCTGATGGGGTTGGAGGGTCTTGCTCCACTGCCTTACTAACTGCATCCCAAGTGGCACCCTATTCCCTACAGAGTGCAGTACTTTTGAACTTTTTACCAGATCCCTATGGGTCCTGGTCAAGAGTAGTGGACTACTTAGGGAATAGGGTGCCATTTAGGGCACATTCACTGTGAAACACCATCTGGAATGGCTTCACAGCTCCTCTGACCCCTTCACAAGCCCTCTGAAAACACAACACCAACTCCCTCAAAATACTACTCTCTCTCTGCCTCAAAACCCCAACCCCCTAAAAACACTACTTTTCCTCCACTCAAAATACTACTCTCTCATGCCCTCAAAATATGACTTTCTCACCCCCTCAAACTAATACTCTCTCACAACCAGTGTTGAGGAGTAGTGAACTAGGTATAGTTCAACTAGTAATTTATTTCCATTTTGCATTACCTTGGTGGTAGTTGAACTAAATTCAAATCTTGGTAGTGTTTTCAGTAATTCATACTTTTTGACATGTAGAGGTGTAGCTAACTATTGGAACCAAACACTACTTTTTTGCAAAAAGAAAATGTTATATTGGTGAAGTAGGCAATATTGTTTTCCAGCATCACACCCGTCTAATTCTCACTTGAAACATAGATGTTGTGTTTAATAGGCTAAATTACACATTATGTTAACATCTGATACCAGGGTGATCTGTTCTTGCAATTTGTAGTCTTTGAGATTAAGTTATGATAATGTATTTCCAAGTAACTTTAGTTAAGTAAACTATATTTTTTCTTAAGGATAGCTTAACTTCTTCCAGTGTGAAGTAACTGGTAGCTTGGTAAACTATATTTTCAGAGTAGCTTCCACAACACTGCTCACAACTAACAAAATACTAATTTCACCCCCCAAAATAGTCCTCTCTCTCAGCCTCAAAACCCAACCCCCTAAAAATACTACTCCCACTACACTCAAATACTACTCTTTCATAACTCAAAACACTAATCTTCCCTCCTCAAAATACTATCTCTCGGCCTCAAAATACTACTCTCACCCCCTCAAAATACTACTCTCTCTAGGGCCTCAAAACAACAACCCCCTAAAAATACTACTCTTTCTCCACTCAAAATACTATTCTCTCATGCCCTCAAAATATTACTTTCTCACCCCGTCAATATATTACTCTTTCACCGACTCTAAATACTACCGTCTCTCCCTCTTAAAATACTACTCTCTCACCTCCTCAAAACAGAACACCGACCCCCTCAAAATACATTCCTCTTTACTCAAAACTCGCATATTTCCTTTATCAAACTCATCTATAATTCTATACCAGCATGAAATATAGTCTGAAACATTTCGTTTTTTTTCTATGATTGAGAGTAGAATTGTCACAGTATGCCTACATTTGAATTTAGAGAAAATCTAAGAAGCAAAGGAGGGAGGTAAAAGAAGAGAAGAGAGGGTCAAAAAGAGGTGAGACAAATCCTGTTGTGGAGAAAAAGGAGAAACAACGTTTGATATTCTGTGCATGGCCCGGGGTTCATCTGATTGGTGTGAAGAAGTTGGGAGGCCTCTGGTTTAGGAGTCCTCAGATGCATCGGCTCTGTCCCAAATAGTACCCACTTGTCTACGTAGCCCACCCATTGTGCTCTGGTCAAAAGTAGTGCACTATGTAGGGAATAGGGTGCAATTTGGGACACAGACATGGGCTTATGAGGAACAGTCCACCGGGACAGAGCTGTTGCAGAGGAGTGTGAGTCATGGCTCCATGATTCTAAATAGGGCAGTCTGGCACATGATCCTTTCATACACAAGCTACAGTATGCAACACTGTTTGATGGACAGCTACAAACTACAGCATACAACACTGTTTGATGGACAGCTACAAACTACAGCATACAACACTGTTTGATGGTGGACAGTTCCTGGATTTGACCTACATATGATTTGTTTTCAACTTCAGTTCAAGGAAAACGATGAATGTTTCCCTTATTTTCATGTCTGATAAAACAAGTAAATCAACTCACTATCTTGCCAATAATGTGAACATATATTTTTTATGTAGCCTATACATCCTGTTTACATCCTGTTATGTAGAATTATTATGTATTGTGTTCCAATGATTTATCACTTACATAAACCTATAAATCTACTTTGTATTTAGCAACGATTTATGATGTATGGCATCTCAATGTGTTCTACATTATTAAATATATTTAGGGATATACTAGACCAATTATCATGAAATTAATATGACCCGTTTATTAAAGTGTGTGAGTGTGAATACCTGCGTGCGCGCGTGTGTTTGTGTGTGTGTGTGTGTGTGTGCTCTACTAGAACACATTTCCCATAATGCATTTGGAATGACTTGTGTAAATGACCCCATTTACTGAGCTGAGTTGTCACATATATAATCAGAGGGGGAATTGCATTTCTCACAGTATGGTTGTTTCACGATAAAACCATGACATTTCCACAATAATTATCTCCAAATTACTGTTGAATGTATGCTAAAAGGATTATGTCTTAGGATCTAAACTGCTCCGAGCTGCAGCGTCCCTTTCTCTCTCTCTCTCTCTCTCTCTCATTTAAATATGTTGACGTTGACTTTGACATTGTGATGTACGCCACACTTGCACTGCATACCAATGCATCCTGTACTCCTCTCTCCACCTCTTCCCCAATCTCACAGAGGACCCTGGTCACCTCAACCTGTGTCATTTAAAATGTTAATGGTTGCTTGTTCTACATTAACGTGCAAAAGAGAGGAAGGGAGAGGACTTTATGGACAAGTCCATTCAGATGACCGACTACCACTCTCACCTTCCTCCAGACATCCACCTAGTTATAATTAGAATGGGAAGAACACAACTCCCCTTGAATACCTTTATCAGTTTTAATGATTTAAATCAAGGACATTGGGGAGTACAGACTTTTAGAAAGGACTCATTTTCTAATATTATTAAGTGGCGGGGAGGACAATATTCTAGATTTTCAACCCCTGCTAAATATAGCTGAACTAGCTAACTTCTCAGCAGGTAAAAAAAATATATTTTGTCACAGCCACAGAAGTAACACCTCTGCAACAGGTCACAGAGAACAAGACTAATTGTACTTTTCAACTCATTAGAATATCTCACAGTTTGAATTCACCAGACAAGCTCCTTGTGGAGAGAATAAAGCCTGATTATGTACAAACGTTCCAATATGTCAGAAGAGGCCACAAAGCATTTTAAGAGGTGCTCACTACTAGGCACTTTGGTATTATAATTACACAACACGTTTATAAAGTTATCAGAGCTCTGCATTTGCAAAGTAATAACAAGTTCAAGAGATCGTCTAATTCTGTATTGACCTGTCTACTTGTGGTGTCTCAACTAAATTCCCTATGGAGATTTTATACAGCACTCAATCCTCATGTACATCTCACCCAGTGAGATCCCTCTATACTAGAGTACGTGCTGTACTTTCCAGTACTTTCCATAGTGTCACGTTCTGACCTCTATTTCTGTTGTTTTGTATTTATTTAGTATGGTCAGGGCGTGAGTTGGGTGGGCAGTCTATGTTTGTTTTTCTATGTTTTGGGGCATTTCTATGTTTTCGGCCTAGTATGGTTCTCAATCAGAGGCAGGTGTCATTAGTTGTCTCTGATTGAGAATCATACTTAGGTAGCCTGGGTTTCACTGTGTGTTTGTGGGTGATTGTTCCTGTCACTGTGTTTGTTGTCACAGGATAGGACTGTTTTGCGTTTTCACATTTCTTGTTTTTGTTAGTTTGTTCATGTGTAGTGATTTATTAAAACATGAATAACCACCACGCTGCGCTTTGGTCCGCTTCTCTTCCTCCTACAGACGAACGCCCTTACAGAATCACCCACCACAACAGGACCAAGCAGCGTGTCAACAGGCAGGAGCAGCAGGAGAAGCAACAGCGGCTGCAGGAGATACGTAGTAAGGAATTCTGGACATGGGAGGAAATCCTCGACGGGAGAGGACCCTGGGCTAAGCCAGGAGAATATTGCCGCCCCAAGGCCGAGCTGGAGGCAGCAAAAGCAGAGAGGCGGCATTCTGAGAAGCAAGCACGGCGGCGCGGACGGAAGCCCGAGAGTCACCCCCAAAAATTTCTTGGGGGGGGGCACAGGGGGAGTGTGGCAGAGTCAGGAGTCAGACCTGAGCCAACTCCCCCCGTTTATCGTGAGGAGCCAAGGAGGAGCTCAGAACCAGAGCTGGTGTTGGAGGTGAGCGAAGCAGAGACTGTGAAGGAGTTAATGGGGAAATTGGAGGAGAGTGATATGAGGGACTTGCTGGTTTGGTGCATGAGGCACGACATTCGCCCGACGGAGCGTGTCAGGGATTTAATGGCACCGGGGTCAGCTCTCCATACTCATCCTGAGGTGCGTGCGAGGGGTCTGGTGAAGACTGTGCCAGCCTCACGCACCAGGCCTCCTGTGCATCTCCCTAGCCTTGCACGTCCTGTGCCATCTCAGCACTACAGTGCTCCTAGCAGTGCTAACTGTGGCGGGCGTGGTGCTGGTCAGGCACCGTGTTATGCAGTTGTGCGCACGGTGTCCCCAGTACGCGTGCTTAGCCCGGTGCGCTACATCCCAGCTCCCCACATCTGCCGGGCTAGGGTGAAGATCCAGCCAGGGCGGTTGGTGCCAGCCCTGCTCTCAAGATCTCCAGTACGCCTTCACGGACCGGTCTATCCGTCACCACCTCCACGCACCAGCCCTCCGGTGGCAGCCCCCCGTACCAGGCTGTCTCTCCGGCCCATCCTTGCAGGGGCTCTCTCCTCTCCAGCGCTGCCGGAGTCTCCCGCCTCTCCGGCGCTACCAGAGCCTTCCTCCTCTCCAGCGCTGCCGGAGCCTCCCACCTGTCCGGCGCCTCTGCCGGAGCCTCTCGCCTGTCCGGCGCCGCTGCCGGAGCCTCCCGCCTGTCCGGCGCCTCTGCCGGAGCCTCCCGCCTGTCCGGCGCCGCTGCCGGAGCCTCCCGCCTGTCCGGCGCCTCTGCCGGAGCCTCCCGCCTGTCCGGCGCCTCTGCCGGAGCCTCCCGCCTGTCCGGCGCCTCTGCCGGAGCCTCCCGCCTGTCCGGCGCCTCTGCCGGAGCCTCCCGCCTGTCCGGCGCCTCTGCCGGAGCCTCCCGCCTGTCCGGCGCCGCTGCCAGAGCCTCCCGCCTGTCCGGCGCCGCTGCCGGAGTCTCCCGCCTCTCCGGCGCTACCAGGGCCTTCCTTTTCTCCAGCGTTGCCGGAGCTTCCCGTCTGCCCAGCGCCAGCTGAGCTTCCCGTCTGCCCAGCGCCAGCTGAGCTTCCCGTCTGCCCAGCGCCAGCTGAGCTTCCCGTCTGCCCAGCGCCAGCTGAGCTTCCCGTCTGCCCAGCGCCAGCTGAGCTTCCCGTCTGCCCAGCGCCAGCTGAGCTTCCCGTCTGCCCAGCGCCAGCTGAGCTTCCCGTCTGCCCAGCGCCAGCTGAGCTTCCCGTCTGCCCAGCGCCAGCTGAGCCTCTCGTCTGCCCAGCGCCGCCAACGCCGCCCGTCTGCCCAGCGCCGCCAACGCCGCCCGTCTGCCCAGCGCCGCCGGCGCCGCCCGTCTGCCCGGCGCCGCCAGTGCCGCCCGTCTGCCCGGGGCCGCCAGTGCCGCCCGTCAGCCAGGGGCCGCCAGTGCCGCCCGTCAGCCAGGGGCCGCCAGTGCCGCCAGTCAGCCAGGGGCCGCCAGTGCCGCCAGTCAGCCAGGGGCCGCCAGTGCCGCCAGTCAGCCAGGGGCCGCCAGTGCCGCCAGTCAGCCAGGGGCCGCCAGTGCCGCCAGTCAGCCAGGGGCCGCCAGTGCCGCCAGTCAGCCAGGGGCCGCCAGTGCCGCCAGTCAGCCAGGGGCCGCCAGTGCCGCCAGTCAGCCAGGGGCCGCCAGTGCCGCCAGTAAGCCAGGGGCCGCCAGTAAGCCAGGGGCCGCCAGTGCCGTCAGTCAGCCAGGGGCCGCCCGAGCAGCTGCCCCTCTGTCCAGAGCAGCTGTCGCCCCTCTGTCCCGAGCTGCTGCCGCCCCTCTGTCCCGAGCAGCTGCCGCCCCTCTGTCCCGAGCTGCTATCGCCCCTCTGTCCCGAGCTGCTATCGCCCCTCTGTCCCGAGCAGTTGTCCCTCTGTCCCGAGCAGTTGTCCCTCTGTCCCGAGCAGCTGCTTCACCTCTGTCCCGAGCTGCCCCTCTGTCCCGAGCAGCCCCTCTGTCCAGTGGGGTCATTGAGAGGGGTGGTCATGGTGAGTAAGCCAGGGAGGCGGACAATAAGGCGGACTAAGACAATGGTGAAGTGGGGTCCGCGTCCCGCGCCAGAGCCGCCACCGCGGACAGACGCCCACCCAGACCCTCCCCTATAGGTCAAGGTTTTGCGGCCGGAGTCCGCACCTTTGGGGGGGGGGGTACTGTCACGTTCTGACCTCTATTTCTGTTGTTTTGTATTTATTTAGTATGGTCAGGGCGTGAGTTGGGTGGGCAGTCTATGTTTGTTTTTCTATGTTTTGGGGCATTTCTATGTTTTCGGCCTAGTATGGTTCTCAATCAGAGGCAGGTGTCAATAGTTGTCTCTGATTGAGAATCATACTTAGGTAGCCTGGGTTTCACTGTGTGTTTGTGGGTGATTGTTCCTGTCACTGTGTTTGTTGTCACAGGATAGGACTGTTTTGCGTTTTCACATTTCTTGTTTTTGTTAGTTTGTTCATGTGTAGTGATTTATTAAAACATGAATAACCACCACGCTGCGCTTTGGTCCGCTTCTCTTCCTCCTACAGACGAACGCCCTTACACATAGACAGTATGATTAGGTTAAATCAGTTGAATGGGTGCGTCTTTACAGATATACAGGAAGTCTACAGTCTACAGTCTGGCCAATACCCACAGAGAGTTGGATCAGAAGGTATAGGGAAGGTTGCATTCATCCTCATGATCGCAAATTAACCTGAGCAGGTCTTTGATTAGACCCTCTCCTTACATCCAACTGACTTGATTGCATCCATGGCTCGAGGCTAAGGTTTCACTACATTTTGAGCTGAGTTTGAGTTACGCTTGTTTTATAACCTGCTTGTATAAGGATGGAAGGGATTAACTCTACACACATACAGTATGCACACACACACACACACACACGGCCAATCACAGGGAATGCACATCAATATGATTTTAACGTCGGGTGAACTAAAAGTGATGCGGTGGAGGATTGTAGCCAGGCGGATCAGACACGGAGAGGTAAAGCGAAGGAAACTGTATAATTCATCTCACATGTAGTGTAGATTAAAATCCTGTACAGACATAGCTAGCTACATAGTTCAATTCCTGTGGATGCTCATTGTAATGGCTGCCTGGGAAGGAGGGGATCTGTAGCTCTGGGATTGAGATGTTGTCGTAGGATACACCTGACACATGAAGGGAGAGGGACGCGTAGCAACACATAGAGACACAAGTGTGTCCCAAATGGTACCCTACCCCCTATATAGTGCGCTTCTTTTGACCAGTACTGCTCCATTACAAGAGGCAGTAAAAATGGAGAAAAGGAGGAGGAATTATGCACAGATGTGACTTCGACAATGGATTTTACAGTGCTTCTTCCTCAATCTCTCCCCTGTCTCTTTATAGTGCGCTTTTTTTGACTAGGACCCATGCTATATAGTGCACTTCTTTTGACCAGGGCCCATAGGAAATAGGGTGCCATTTGAGAGGGAAGACCTGAGCCACTCTAGGTTGTCAAACCTTTCAGAGACAGGGGCAAGATTGAGGAAGAAGCACTGTAAAATCCATTGTCGAAGTCACATCTGTGCATAATTCCTCCTCCTTTTCTCCATTTTTACTGCCTCTTGTAATGGAGCAGTACTGCCGGCCAGGGTTTCAAAGGTGTTCCTTGGTGGGAAAGCTTTACAGTCGCACTGTTTCAAAGTGTCTCTGTGATTTGACTCCATGTGGTGTGAAATGAGCTCTTTTTTTCTCCTTTCCTCCTTTCACACTGCTTCAAAGAATCTTATGTTGCAGAGAGGCTACAGCAATAAAGCAGAGAAAGCCTTGTGAGACTAATTTTACACATAGGGGGATCCAGCAGTCTTGTCTACCACTTGTGTGGGTAGTAGGTAGTGGGTAGTGGGTAGTGGGTGTGGGTAGTGGGTAATGGGTGTGGGTAGTTGGTGTGGGTTGTGGGTAGTGGGTAGTGGGTAGTATGTAGTGGGTGTGGGTAGTGGGTAGTGGGTAGTATGTAGTGGGTAGTGGGTGTGGGTAGTATGTAGTGGGTAGTGGGTGTGGGTAGTGGGTAGTGGGTAGTGGATAGTGGGTAGTGGGTGTGGGTAGTATGTAGTGGGTAGTGGGTAGTGGGTGTGGGTAGTGGGTAGTGGGTAGTATGTAGTGGGTGTGGGTAGTGGGTAGTATGTAGTGGGTAGTGGGTGTGGGTAGTATGTAGTGGGTAGTGGTAGTGGGTTGTGGGTAGTGGGTAGTGGGTAGTGGGTAGTATGTAGTGGGTGTGGGTAGTGGGTAGTGGGTAGTATGTAGTGGGTAGTGGGTGTGGGTAGTATGTAGTGGGTAGTGGGTAGTGGGTAGTGGGTGTGGGTAGTGGGTGTGGGTAGTGGGTGTGGGTAGTGGGCAGCTGGGAGGGTGGGAGGTAGAGCAGTGCTGCGACCGCTGCCTAGGAGGCCCATTCTCTCTTTCAAATCAAATCAAATCAAATGTTATTTGTCACATGCGCTGAATACAACAGATGTAGACCTGAAAGGCTTACTTACAAGCCCTTAACCAACAATGCTTTAAAAAATAAATAAAATAAGTGCTAAGTAAAAAAATAGAAAATAGTAGAAAATAGAAAGTAAAAGTAACAAATAATTAAACAGCAGCAGTAAAATAACAAGAAAGGCTATTTACAGGGTGTATCCGTACAGAGTCAATGTGTGGGGGCACCAGTTAGTTGAGGTGATTGAGGCAATATGTACATGTGTGTAGAGTTAAATTGACTATGCATAGATAATAAACAGAGAGTAGCAGCAGCATAAAAGAGGGGTCTGGGTAGCCCGTTGATTAGCTGTCACGGAGTCTTATGGCTTGGGAGTAAAAGCTGTTAAGAAGCCTTTTGGACCTCGACTTGGCACTCCGGTACTGCTTGTTGTGCAGTAGCAGAGAGAACAGTCTATGACTTGGGTGGCTAGAGTCTATGACAATTTTTAGGGCCTTCCTCTGACACCGCCTGATATAGAGGTCCTGGATGGCAGGAAAACTTGGCCCCAGTGATGTACTGGGCCGTACACACTACCCTCTGTAGTGCCTTGCGGTCAGAGGCCGAGCAGTTGCCATACCAGGCAGTGATGGGTGCAGCTGTAGAACCTTTTGAGGATCTGAGGACCCATACCGAATCTTTTTAGTTTCCTGAGGGGGAATAGGCTTTGTCGTGCCCTCTTCACAACTGTCTTAGTGTGTTTGGACCATAATAGTTTGTTGGTGATGTGGACACCAAGCTCTCAACCTGCTCCACTACAGGCCGTCGATGAGAATGGGGGCGTGCTCGGTCCTCCTTTTACTGTAGTCCACAATCATCTCCTTTGTCTTGACACCACACGACCAGGTCTCTGACCTCCTCCCTATAGGCTGTCTCATCGTTGTCGGTGATCAGCCCTACCACTGTTGTGTCATCTGCAAACTTAATAATAGTGTTGGAGTCGTGCCTGGCCATGCAGTCATGAGTGAACAGGGAGTACAGGAGGGGACTGAGCACACACCCCTGAGGGGCCCCCGTGTTGAGGATCGGCATGGCGGATATCTTGTTCCCTACCCATACCACCTGGGGGCAGCCCGTCAGGAAGTCCAGGATCCAGTTGCAGAGGGAGGTGTTTAGTCCCATGGTCCTTAGCTTATTGATGAGCTTTGAGGGCACTATGGTGCTGAACACTGAGCTGTAGTCAATGAACAGCATTCTCACATAGGCGTTCCTTTTGTCCAGGTGGGAAAGGGCATTGTTGAGTGCAATATACGGATGGCATCATCTGTGGATCTGTTGGGGCGAAATGCAAATTAGAGTGGGTCTAGGGTTTCTGGGATGATGGTGTTGATGTGGTCTTGACCAGCCTTTATCAATCCATTCTGGTTTGGAACTACTCAGCTTGAGCTCAGAACAACATGCCTCATGGGAGTGTTCCTGCTAACAGACTTAAAACCATGCATGTTGTACATTTTGACTTGGAGGCCATGCCTGTACATTTAGTAAAACGTGGTTATTGCTCAGAGAGGGAGACTGCTACTGTGTTGTTACACAGACAAATTCGATGAGACAAGACAACCTAGTCGTGTTGAATATGTGTCCAGATTTTTTTTTTAATCAGTGGCCGACTGCATCAGTCTACACACACCATTGATAAAGTCATACACAGCAGATCGTGTGGAGAGAAAGAGAGAGGGATCAATGATTCAACTGAGAATGGAAACATATCACCATCACCTCGATCACATGCTTGAATTAACAACACCCTTCTGCAAGTGCTGTTGACCTATAGGCCCTGGTCAAAAATAGTGCACTGCGTAGAGAATAAGGTGCCATTTGGGACACAGTCAATGGTTCTGATCATAGCCCCCTCGTGGGTAGTGGGAACCCACCCGGCTGGTGCCCTATTTGTCAGCCCAGTGATGAGTGTTGCAGAGATGACACAAGCCCACCCTGTGTGTGCATGTGTGTGTTTGTGCATGTGTTAGGGGTGATTACCTCATCACCCAATACCCTCAGAATCCTCTGCTCCCTCCCTGCGATGCAACAGTTACCTGTAGGATGGTGTTAAAGAGATTGAACAGGATCTTAAGCACTCACAAATGTGTAACATAAAATATGAAATGAATAACATAGTACACATTATATGTGTACCTGTTGTGACTCATGAATGCTACTTTTAAAACTACTATCTGAAATTATACAAAACATTTCTGGCATCACTTTAAACGGTTCAAGTTTCAGTTGTTGAGAGCAAATAATGAGACACTCACTGGCAACTACTCAATGGAAAGTGTGTGTGTGTGTGTGTGTGTGAATGACAGGTCCTATCATAAGTGATGACACCTCTTAGTTTAGCGAGCGTGCTGATCTCGTCCCTAGCTTTCATATCTCTCTCTCTCCCAGTCTTAATTAGGATGTTTCTGAGCAGAGAGAGAGGACACACGAACAAACCAACGAACCAACTAACTGCTGGTCTGAGATGAATCATGAATCGTGAAAATGGAGACAGGTTGACGGAGGGAAAATTGTGTTCTGTTTGCACCAAGCACGATCATTACCTCGCTCCCTCGCTTCCTGCCAAGTTCCACCTCCCCTCCCCCTCATTACTCACAGTGTCAAATTGCAGCCTGAACGACTCCTTAAGGCATCGGCATGCTTCAGTTCGGCTGACACCTAGCCCAACTCAGCTAACTAAACTGAACGAGTGCGCTTGCATGCTACCTTAGTAAACGAGAACAAAAGCGGCAATAGTACTGTTTGTCAATTTTGACACGCCGTTGCCAGCATATACACTACTGTCAATAATTTTGACGGTTTTGCCAAATTTATCAAAGATGTTTGATGCAGTATTTTTCAATTAAAAAAGGTGCATGAAAACGAAACGTCTCTCGTTGAATGACAATAAAGACTTTATTGAAGAATGCCTACTGTAGACCAATCACTGACGTAGGGGAGTAGACTCTGGCTCCAAACTTCGGCTTACCTCCAGAAAAAAATATTGTGTGTACTCACCAATGTCCCAAACGAATAAAAACATCACAAAATGTCATCATAATATATGCACAAACTCTATCGAACTGTTTCGGCTGGGAAGCATGTGGACGCCTTTGCACTCAGAGACCCCTCAGTAGAGGGGTCTCTGTTAGAAATGGTGTCCCATAATCCCTGGTGACCCTGGAAATGATGCCACCATGGAAACCTGTCACACACTCCTAATTGGAATAACCAGCTCATACAACATCAACTTAACAAACAAACTTGATAAGCTATTCTATACATGACAGTATAGCAAGTAGCCTTGCCCGAGCCAGCAAGGCCCATAGGGCAGGAGTCTATCTCCTGTTGCTGTATTGTGAGGCAGCTTGATGTACAAGTATACCCCCTGGACAGGACGTTAGTCTATTACAGGGCCTAGATGACAGTATAACAGTATATACTTTAAAAGCAAAGAAAGTAACAAAAGTCTAATTAAATATACACCGAGTGCTCTTTCCATGACACCGACTGACCAGCTGAATCCAGGTGAAAGCTATGATCCCTTATTGATGTCCCCTGTTAAATCTACTTCAATCAGTGTAGATGAAGGGGAGGATATAGGTTAAAGAGGATTGTTAAGCCTTGAGACAATTGAGACATGGTTTGTGTGTGTGCGATTCAGAGGGTGAATTGGCAGACAAAAGATTTAAGTGCCTCAAGCTCACAGAACGGGCCGTTGAGCGCTGAAGCGCGTAGCACAGAAAAATAATCTGTAACACTCACTACCGAGTTCCAAACTGCCTCTGGAAGCAATGTCAGCACAATAACTGTTCATCGGGAGCTTCATGAAATAGGTTTCCATGGCCGAGCAGCCACACACAAGCCTAAGATCACAATGCGCAATGCCAAGTGTCGGCTGGAGTGGTGTAAAGGTCAGCGCCATTGGACTCTTGAGCAGTGGAAACGCATCCTCTGGAGTGATGAATCACGCTTCACCATCTGGCAGTGTGATGGATGAATCTGGGTTTGGTGGATGCCAGGAGAACACAACCTTCCCCAATGCATATTGACAACTGTAAAGTTTGGTGGAAGAGGAATAATGGTCTGGGCTGTATTTCATTGTTCGGGCTAGGCCCCTTAGTTCCAGTGAAGGGAAATCTTAACGCTACAGCATACAATGACATTCTAGATGATTCTGTGCTTCCAACGTTGTTGCAACAGTTTGGGGAAGGCCCTTTCCTGTTTCAGCATGGCAATTCCCCCGTGCACAAAGCGAGGTGGTTTGTTGTGATCGGTGTGGAAGAACTTGACTGGCCTGCAAAGATCCCTGACCTCAACCCCATCGAACACGTTTGGGTTGAATTAGAACGCAGACTGCGAGCCAGGCCTAATCGCACAACATCAGTCCCCGACCTCACTGACGCTCTTGTGGCTGAATTGAAGCAAGTCCCCGCAGCAATGTTCCAACATCTAGTGGAAAGCCTTCCCGGAACAGTGGAGGCTGTTATTGCAGCAAAGGGGGGACCAACTCCATATTAATGCCCATGATTTTGGAATGAGATGTTTGATGAACAGGTGTCAACATACTTTTGGTCATGCAGTGTAACATAATTGTCACGAATACCACCGAAGGTGGCTCCACTTCCTGTTCGGGTGGGGGTCGTCGTCGCCGGTCTATTAGCTGCCACCGATCCCTTTTTCCTTTTTGTTTGTTTTTGTCTAATTGTTTTCACCTGTTCCTTGTTGGGGTTTTGGGATGGGTGTTATTTAAGTTTGTTTAGCCCACTGGTGTTTTGCGGGCTTGTGGTTATTTTACGTTAGTGGTGTTTGTTGACTTTTGGGTTTCCGCTGTCCGGTATTTTTGTAACAGTGGTTTTGGGTTTGTTGCACCTGTGTTTTGGGCTTCACCCATGTTTGTACCTGTTACTTTGATTGAGGACATTAAAGCGTTCTTTCCAGTCTATCTTCTGCTCTCTGCGTCTGACTCCACACCCATCACTGTCCCGAGTTACAGAAGCCCGCACCACCATATGGAGTCAGCAGGAGCAGCGACCACCTCTCTCCTCAAGATGGAGGAAAGAGTCCTTCATCATACGTCCATCCTCCATCGCATCGGATCAGCGATGGATCAAATGACGGAGAGGATGGACCGTTGGGAGAGGAGTGGTCTCCTACTACCCCACCTACCCTCCCACCAGCAACTCTACCATCTCCTCCAGCAGGATCCGGTGCCAGCGCGCTGCGTATCACGCCTCCGAGTGAGTACAATGGAGCCGCGGCGGGGTGCCAGGGATTCCTGTTACAACTAGAGCTCTACCTGGCCACCGTTCGGCCGGCTCCCTCGGACGAGGAGAGCGTGAGTGTCCTCGTCTCCTGCCTGACAGGTGGAGCCCTGGAGTGGGCCAATGCCGTCTGGAACGGGCCTGACTCAGCGAGGGGCCACTACCCGGAGTTCACCCGCCGTTTCCGGGCCGTGTTCGATCATCCTTCGGAGGGCCGAGCGGCGGGTGAGAGGTTGTTCCATCTCTGGCATGGGACGAGGAGCGCGCAGGACTTCGCGCTGGAATTCTGGACCTTGGCCGCTGGAGCGGGGGGAACGACAGGGCTCTGATAGACCATTACAGGTGTAGCCTAAGAGAGAACGTCTGCAGGGAGCTGGCTTGTCGGGACACTACGCTCAGCTTGGATGAGCTGATCGACATGTCAATCCGGCTAGACCATCTGCTGGCTGCACGCGGACGTTCTGAAAGGGTCCTGTCAGTTCCACCTCCTGGCCCCCCTGCTCCCATCTCGATGGAGCTAGGAGGGGCTGCATCTAGAGAGACCGGAGGAGGAGGCTCCTCCTGTACCCATTGTGGCCAGAGAGGGCACACTTTCGGTCGGTGCTGGAGGAGTCCATCTGGGAGTCGAGAGGGCAGGCAGAACACTCCTCGGTCACCCCAGGTGAATCTGCACCACACAGAGCTTCCTGTTGGTCACATGTTTTTGTTAATTTGTTTCCTGAAGTTTTTCCCCTCTCTCCAGCATAAGGCGCTAGTCGATTCAGGCGCATCGGGACATTTTATAGATCGCGGACTCGCCCAGAGGTTGAGGATTCCGTTAGTTAAGGTAGACCCCCCCTTCCCCGTGCACTCCTTAAATAGTCAACCGTTAGGGTCAGGACTGGTCAGGGAGGCCACGATTCCTCTGGAGATGATTATGGCCAGGACCGGCCAGGGGAGTGGGCGAGATACATCCCCTGGGCTGAAATGGCCCAGAACTCACTAAGCCACTCCTCTACCAACATGTCACCGTTTGAGTGTGTGTTGGGGTACCAGCCGGTTCTGGCACCATGGCATCAGAGCCAGACCGAGGCTCCTGCGGTGGAGGAGTGGGTGCAGCGCTCTAAGGAGACCTGGAGAGCCGTCCAGGAGTCATTGCGTCAGGCGAGTGGACGGTAGAAGAGGAGCGCTGACTGTCACCGAGGCCCCCGTGTTTGCACCGGGGGACAGGGTCTGGCTCTCGACCCGAAACCTGCCCCTCTGCCTGCCCTGCCGGAAGCTGGGTCCACAGTGTGTAGGGCCATTTAAAGTCCTGAGGAGAATAAACGAGGTGTGTTATCGATTGTTACTCCCTTCATATTATCGTATTAACCCCTCGTTTCATGTGTCTCTCCTCAGGCCGGGGGTAGCTGGTCCTGTTACTTTGATTGAGGACATTAAAGCATTTTTTTCCCGTCTACCTTCTGCTCTCTGCGTCTGACTCCACACCCATCACTCTCCCGGCGTTACAATAATAAATACAAATAATTTAATATTTAAATTCATACACTACAAATTATATTTTTTTACTTTGCCCCAGGAGCATTTAACAGCAGGCCACTCTCACATATGGAAGGATGTGCCTACCTGATTGAGGAGACACGGTGAGCAGTTGGGAGTTGGGGCCAATTTCATCGTAAAGTGTTTCCTTGGTGTTAAATACAGTCTGTGAACAAACTTAATACTGTGCATTCGGAAAGTATTCAGACCCCTTGACTTTTTCCAAATGTTGTTATGTTACAGCTTTATTCAAATCTAAACACAATTCCCCATAATGACAAAGAAAAAAAGTTTTTTTAGAAATGTTCTCAAATTAATAAATAAAAAATAAAGTGAAATATCACATTTAGAATTCAGTATTCAGATCCTTTACTCAGTACTTTGTTGAACCCCCTTTGGCAGTGATTACAGCCTCAAGTCTTCTTGGGTATGACGCTACAAGCTTGGCACACGTGTCTTTGGAGAGTTTCTCCCATTCTTCTCTGCAGATCCTCTTAAGCTTTGTCAGGTTGGATGGGGAACGTCGCAGCACAGCTATTCTCAGGTCTCTCCAGAGATGTTCGATCAGGTTCAACTCAGCTCTAGCTGGGCCACTCAAGGATATTCAGAGTCTTGTCCCGAGCCACTCCTGCATGGTCTTGCCTGTGTGGTTAGGGTCGTTGTCCTGTTGGAAGGTGAATCTTTGCCCAAGTCTGAGGTCCTGAGTGCTATGGAGCAGGTTTTCATCAAATATCTCTCTGTACATTGCTCCGTTCATCTTTTCCTCGATCCTGACTAGTCTCCCAGTCACTGCCCCTGAAAAACATCCCCACGCATGATGCTGCCTCCACCATGTTTCCCCGTAGGGATGGTGTCAGGTTTCCTTCAGACGTGACGCTTGACATTCAGGCCAAAGAGTTCAAACTTGGTTTCATCAGACCAGATAATCTTGTTTCTCACGGTCATAGTCCTTTAGGTGCCTTTTACCAAACTGCAAGCAGGCTGTTGTGCCTTTTACTGAGGAGTGACTTCCGTCTGGCTACTCTGCCATAAAGGCCTGATTGGTGGAGTGCTGCAGAGATGGTTGTCCTTCTGGAAGGTTATCCCATTACCACAGAGGAATTTGTGCAGCTCTGTCAGAGTGACCATTGAGTTCTTGGTCACCTCCCTTGGTCGCCTCCACAAAAAGGCTTCTCAACAGTTTTACTCCCACACCATAAGACTCCTGAACAGGTAATCAAATGGCTACCTGGACATTTTGCATTGTGTGCCCCCCTAACCCCTCTTTTACACTGCTGCTACTCTCTGTTTATCATATATGCACAGTCACTTTAACTATACATTCACGTACATACAGTGCCTTGCGAAAGTATTCGCCCCCCTTGAACTTTGCGACCTTTTGCCACATTTTGGGCTTCAAACATAAAGATATAAAAAATAAAAATAAACATTTTTTGTGAAGAATCAACAACAAGTGGGACACAATCATGAAGTGGAACGACATTTATTGGATATTTCAAACTTTTTTAACAAATCAAAAACTGAAAAATTGGGCGTGCAAAATTATTCAGCCCCTTTACTTTCAGTGCAGCAAACTCTCTCCAGAAGTTCAGTGAGGATCTCTGAATGATCCAATGTTGACCTAAATGACTAATGATGATAAATACAATCCACCTGTGTGTAATCAAGTCTCCGTATAAATGCACCTGCACTGTGATAGTCTCAGAGGTCCGTCAAAAGCGCAGAGAGCATCATGAAGAACAAGGAACACACCAGGCAGGTCCGAGATACTGTTTTGAATAAGTTTAAAGCCGGATTTGGATACAAAAAGATTTCCCAAGCTTTAAACATCCCAAGGAGCACTGTGCAAGCGATAATATTGAAATGGAAGGAGTATCAGACCACTGCAAATCTACCAAGACCTGGCCGTCCCTCTAAACTTTCAGCTCATACAAGGAGAAGACTGATCAGAGATGCAGCCAAGAGGCCCATGATCACTCTGGATGAACTGCAGAGATCTACAGCTGAGGTGGGAGACTCTGTCCATAGGACAACAATCAGTCGTATATTGCACAAATCTGGCCTTTATGGAAGAGTGGCAAGAAGAAAGCCATTTCTTAAAGATATCCATAAAAAGTGTAGTTTAAAGTATGCCACAAGCCACCTGCGAGACACACCAAACATGTGGAAGAAGGTGCTCTGGTCAGTTGAAATCAAAATTGAACTTTTTGGCAACAATGCAAAACGTTATGTTTGGCGTAAAAGCAACACAGCCCATCACCCTGAACACACCATCCCCAATGTCAAACATGGTGGTGGCAGCATCATGGTTTGGGCCTGCTTTTCTTCAGCAGGGACAGGGAAGATGGTTAAAATTGATGGGAAGATGGATGGAGCCAAATACAGGACCATTCTGGAAGAAAACCTGATGGAGTCTGCAAAAGACCTGAGACTGGGACGGAGATTTGTCTTCCAACAAGACAATGATCCAAAACATAAAGCAAAATCTACAATGGAATGGTTCAAAAATAAACATATCCAGGTGTTAGAATGGCCAAGTCAAAGTCCAGACCTGAATCCAATCGAGAATCTGTGGAAAGAACTGAAAACTGCTGTTCACAAATGCTCTCCATCCAACCTCACTGAGCTCGAGCTGTTTTGCAAGGAGGAATGGGAAAAAATGTCAGTCTCTCGATGTGCAAAACTGATAGAGACATACCCCAAGCAACTTACAGCTGTAATCGCAGCAAAAGGTGGCGCTACTAAGTATTAACTTAAGGGGGCTGAATACTTTTGCACGCCCAATTCTTCAGTTTTTGATTTGTTAAAAAAGTTTGAAATATCCAATAAATGTCGTTCCACTTCATGATTGTGTCCCACTTGTTGTTGATTCTTCACAAAAAAATACAGTTTTATATCTTTATGTTTGAAGCCTGAAATGTGGCAAAAGGTCGCAAAGTTCAAGGGGGCCGAATACTTTCGCAAGGCACTGTATGTACATACTACCTCAATTGGCCCGACCAACCAGTGCTCCCGCACATTGGCTAACCGGGCTATCTGCATTGTGTCCCACCACCCGCCAACCCCTCTTTACGCTACTGCTATTCTCATCATATATGCATAGTCACTTTAAGCATATCTACATGTACATACTACCTCAATCAGCCTGACTAACCGGTGTCTGTATGTAGCCTTGCTACTGTTTTTCACTGTCTTTTTACTGTTGTTTTTATTTCTTTACTTACCTATTGTTCACCTAATACCTTTTTTGCACTATTGGTTAGAGCCTGTAAGTAAGCATTTCAAGGTCTACACCTATTGTATTCAGCACACGTGACAAATAAACTTTAATTTGATTTGATTTGAGAAACATGTCAAGGATGATCAATGGAAACAAGATGCACCTGAGCTCAATTTTGATTCTCATAGCAAAGGGTCTGAATACTTATATAAATAAGGTATTTCTGTTTTAAAATTTTAATGCATTTGCAAAAATTCTAAACACCTGGTTTTGCTTTGTCATTATGTGGTATTGTGTGTAGATTGATGAGGGAGTAAAATGATTTAATCAATTTTAGAATAAGGCTGTAACATAACAAAGTGTGGAAAATGTCAAGAGGTCTGAATACTTTCCGAATACACTGTATAGTAAACTATCGTCTTCGTATAATGAGATGAAGTTATCATTAGATTTTAGGGAAACTTGTGTTATTTCCTTCTATTTACAAATTGCCTGGCCCAGGGGTTCCATGGATAATAAGAATAGCAATGGCGAAATTGGATCACCTTGTCTGCTGCTTCTAGTGTTCTGGACAGACCAGAGCCAATATTGGCTGTTGTAACTATGGCTGAGGGATTGACTTATAGTAATTTAATCATATTAATGAAATTGGAACTAATTCCCATATGTTCCAAGACAGACCAGAGACATGACCATTCTAGTCTATCAAAAGCTTTTTCTGCATCGAGAGATAATACAGCCCAAGGAGCTGTTGTTTCTGATGAAGCAGTTAAGATTTGTAATAGTCAAGGATAACTGCTTTTTAACAAACCCACTTTGGACCATGTGGCCCAATTTGGGTAAGTAAGTCTTGAGATGGGACGACAACAGTTTAATATCTGTGTTTATCAAAGATGGGGGACGATAGTGAGAACAGTGAGTGACATCCTATCCTTTTTTTAATAGAAGCTGAATTAGTTGTGTACTCCCGTCTCTCCCAAATGAACCTTGGTGAACGGATATATTCATAATGTTGAGCAATAGGGGACGTACTTGATTCCAAAATGTTAAATAAACCTCAGGACAAGTCTTGTCCCATCCAGGTGATTAGGCTTTATTCATGCTATCTGATGCCCTTTAAAGTTAATTGAGAGAGATTTGGGCTCCCAGCGAGGTAGCGAGGTAGTTCTTAATTCTTTTAGAGATTACTTAGTCTGGCTTGGTGTGGATTTACAATCATCAATTTGTAGTTATGAAAAGTTGAAACACCATCTTGTGTCTCTTTTAGGAGAGTCTTAGGGGGAGACTGGGGGGATGGATGGGAGGAGGACTGATAGGCAACTTCGGTTGCTGGGTGGGATGGGAAGGGGTCAGTCACGCTTTCTTCGTGTCGGGGGGGGGGGGGGGGGGGTGCTAGGCGGGGTGGGAGGCATTGTTTCCCGGGTGGGGAGGGAGGGCGGGCCGGTGGATGAGTTAGGGTTATCTTTGTATACATTTCTTTGATAGTTTTTTCTATATCTGTAACCCCCCCCCCCCCCCCCAGAAAATAACTGTATATCTCAGGGCCTAAATGACAGTATAACATTATAGTCTCCTGAGAACAGATAGGAAATAGACATGGAGCAAGACAATTACTCTTTGCGGTATGGGAAGTGATTCATGGCACGTGTGTTGAAAGTAACAGATGTGATTTCATGCTCAGGTGCTCCGGGTCTCTCTCCCCAAATCCCCCCCCCCCCCCTCCACACACACACACACACACACACACACACACACACACACACACACACACACACACACACACACACACACACACACACACACACACACACACACACACACACACAACGTCAACTCTGATAAATTATTCCAGTGGGCAAGCCACTTTGTATCTGTATCTCTTTCTCTGTATACCGTGTCCCAAATAGTACCCTATTCCCCATACGGCTCTGGTCAAAAGTGGTGCACTATATAGGGAATAGGGTATTATTTTGGACATTTTGGAGTCTCCCTGGATGACACTGCATGGCTCATCAATAGCCATCTCTCATGTTAGCTGTGGAGGCCTGTTTCCTTCCACACCTACTGTGGGATTGTACAGTATGTATAAACCTGCATGAAAAGAATGAGATGGAAGTTAAAGGATTCACTGCACTGTACTCTCACTGATGAAAGATATATAATTCTTAGTGAGGAGCATGGTGATTCTTTATTCTTGTTTTCCGTGTTACTAAAATTTTTTTTTTACATTCTGTACAAACCCAGAAAAAAACACGTTTTGAAGTTGTTGTCTTTCATCTTAGCCCTCAAACGTCTCCAAGGTTAGCTTTGTGATAACGCATCCAGGCTGCAGTGGTGATAGTGATAGCATGCTGCCCCTGGACGCTGTAGACTACACAACTATGCAGCCAAACACCTCAAGGGCAGTATGTGCCCACTGCTCACTGCTAAACTGATGAATAACAACGAACGAAGGCAGTGTGGATCACTGAACACAGACACACAGAGTCAGTCTCAGAGAAGCAAAGTTTACACTGCCCTTTTTCTCCATTTCAGTTAGCTCACACCCTATCACCACTGTTCTCTGGCTTTGTTGTCTCTGTCGTCTGTACTTACTTTCTTCCTCTCACTCTCTCTCTCACTCACTCACTCGCTCACTCACTCGCTCACTCACTCTCTCAATTCAATTTTTAATTTAAGGGCATTGGCATTGGGAACATACAGTGCCAGTCAAAAGTTTGGACACACCTACTCATTCAAGGGTTCTTTTTTTTTTTTTTTTTACAATTTTCTACATTGTAGAATAATAGTGAAGACATCAAAACTATGAAAAAACACATATGGAATCATGTAGTAACCAAAAAAGTGTAAAACAAATTATGTTTGAGATTCTTCAAAGTAGCCACCCTTTGCCGTGGTGACAGCTTTGCACACTTCTCTCAACCAGCTTCATGAGGTAATCACCTGGAATGAATATCAACTAACAGGTGTGCCTTCTTAAACCTCTTACAGCCACTGAGACGCCAGCGTCTCACCTAGCCAACAGGAAATGGAAATGCGTAGCGCCAAATGCTAATAGTACTCACTAAAACTCAAACTTTCATTAAAACACACATGCAGGGTACTGAATTAAAGCTACACTCGTTGTGAATCTAGCCAACATGTCAGATTCTTAAAATGCTTTTCGGCGAAAGCATGAGAAGCTATTATCTGATAGCATGCAACCCCCCGAAATACCTGAAGGGGACGTAAACAAAAAAATTAGCATAGCCGGCGCTACACAAAACGCAGAAATAAAATATAAAACATTAATTACCTTTGACGAGCTTCTTTGTTGGCACTCCTATATGTCCCATAAACATCACAATTGAGTCTTTTTTTTAATTAAATCCGTCCATGTATACCCAAAATGTCCATTTATATAGCCCGTCTGATCCAGGAAAAAACAGCTTTCCAAAACGCAACGTCATTTTTTTAAATTAAAAAAGTTGCCTATAAACTTTGACAAAACACTTCAAACTACTTTTGTAACCCAACTTTAGGTATTAGTAAACGTTAATAATTGATCAAATTGATCATGGGGCGATCTGTATTCAATAGCAGCTACTCTTGAAATCATGGCCCACATTCTCTCTTCCATAAACTTCCTGTTGTGTACTCGACGAGAGGAAGTGCATATTTCTCATACAACCAAGGATTAACTTCAATGGAATTACCAGTACTGGCGACATCGTGTGGAAGCTGTAGGAACTGTAAACTGACCGCTGTCTATTTTCCCTTGCCATAGACAATTCAGAGACTGGCGGATGGATACTGTTTTTTTTTTTGTGAACAGGTTTTTCTTGGGATTTCGCTTGCTATTCACGTTCTGTTATAGTCACAGACATGATTTAACCCGTTTTAGAAACGTCAGAGTGTTTTCTATCCACACATACTAATCATATGCATATACTATATTCCTGGCATGAGTAGCAGGACGTTGAAATTCTGCGCGATTTTTAACAAAATGTTGAAAAAATTCAAGAGAGCCTTAATTAAGACATGAAGGTCAATCAATCTGGAAAATGACAAGAACTTTGAAAGTTACTTCAAGAAAAGTTGCAAAAAAACATCAAGCGCTATGATGAAACTGGCTCTCATGAGGGCCGCCACAGGAAAAGAAGACCCAGAGTTACCTCTGCTGCAGAGGATAAGTTCATTAGAGTTACCAGCCTCAGATTGCAGCCCAGATAAATGCTTCACAGAGTTCAAGTAACAGACACATCTCAACATCAACTGTTCAGAGGAGACTGGGAATCAGGCCTTCATTGTCGAATTGCTGCAAAGAAGCTTCTACTAAAAGACACCAATAAGAAGAAGAGACTTGCTTGACCCAAAAAACATGAAAATGGACATTAGACCAGTGGAAATCTGTCCTTTGGTATGATGAGTCCAAATTTTAGATTTTTGGTTCCAACCACAGTGTCTTTATGAGACACAGAGTAGGTGAACGGATGATCTCTGTATGTGTGGTTCCCGCCGTGAAGCATGGAGGAAGAGGTGTTATGGTGTGGGGGTGCTTTGCTGGTGACACTGTCTGTGATTTATTTAGATTTCAAGGCATACTTAACCAGCATGGCTACCACAGCAATCTTCAGCAATATGCGATCCCATCTGGTTTGCGCTTAGTGGGACTATCATTTGTTTTTCAACAGGACAAT
This sequence comes from Oncorhynchus mykiss, assembly GCF_057628025.1. Lineage (NCBI taxonomy): Eukaryota > Metazoa > Chordata > Actinopteri > Salmoniformes > Salmonidae > Oncorhynchus > Oncorhynchus mykiss. The sequence goes on from NC_143029.1 coordinate 14,698,531, forward strand.
GACCCAACACACCTCTAGTCAGTGTAAGGGCTATTTGACCAAGATGGAGAGTAATGGAGTGCTGCATCAGATGAGCTGGCCTCCACAATCACCCGACCTCAACCCAATTGAGATGGTTTTGGATGAGTTGGACTGCAGAGTGGAGTGAAAGCAGCCAACAAGTGCTCAGCATATGTGAGAACTCCTTCAAGACTGTTGGAAAGGCATTCCAGGTGAAGCTTGTTGAGATAATACCAAGAGTGTGCAAAGCTGTCACCAAGGCAAAGGGTGGCTATTTGAAGAATCACAAATATATAATATATTTAGATATTTTATGATTTTCATGATTCCATATGTGTTATTTCATAGTTTTGATGTCTTCACTATTATTTTAAAATGTAGAAAATAGTAAAAAAAAAAAGAAAAACCCTTGAATGAGTATGTGTCCAAATGTTGACTGGTATTGTATGTTTACATTGCCAAAGCAAGTGAAGTAGATAATAAGCTAAAGTGAAATAACCAATCAAATTAACAGTAACCATTTCACTCAGAAAAGTTCCAAAAGAATGAAGACATTTCAAATGTCATATTATGTACAAATAGTTAAAGTACAAAAGGGAAAATAAATAAACATAAATATGGGTTGTGTATACAGTGGAGTTCATCAAAATTTTGTTTGTTTTTCAAATTCTTTGTGGATCTCTCGCTCTCTCTCTTCCTCCCTCTCTTAGCTTTGATGTAGATAATAAGATAGTCCCATTACAGTAGCTGAGCCTCTTGTTAGAAAGCAGATTTGTCTGTATTTAGCAGAGTGGTCCAGGGCTCGAGGATTAATAAGACAGGCCCTGCACATGGGCACCTCTCCATCCCCTGCCCTGTCCCCCTTCATCGCTCTCTCTCCCTCTCCTTCTCTTTATCTCTCTCTCTCACACTCTCTCTCTCTCTCTCTCTCTCTCTCTCACCTTCTCTACAGCCCCAGGTCCCTTCATAAGTGGTCTGGAAGGGGGAAAGCACATCCACAGGGACTCTGGTCTGGAGAGGCAGTGGTGGAGGATTGTAGCCAGAGAAACATCTCTTTCATTTTCCCTGGCACCTTTTCAAAACAGTGTGTGCCCCGCACATAAGATGAGTTAAGGGGGAGAGGGGAGAACTGAGTAATCATCTTTCAGCAAGACTTAGATATATATATCTCTCTCTCTCACTCACTCACTCACTCACTCACTCACTCACTCACTCACTCACTCACTCACTCACTCTCACTCTCACTCTCTCAGAACATATAGAGCTGCCTGCCTCTGGATGTCATACATTGTGCAGCTTTGAACATGTGTTTGTTTTGGCTTTGATTTCACAGAGGGCCTATCAGCTCTCTACTGGAAACTATGTTGACACACTTACATGCAGCAGCTCAGGAGTAATGCTTTTAGAATGTTACGGTACAGCTCGGAATAGTTGCACAGGCTAGAGAAATTATGTTTTTAACAAAGTTCCTGCTATCTCAACTACTAGTACATTTAAGTAAGTCACTTTCCTAAAGTTGTTGTCTCACAACGATTGGACACCTATCAGCTTTGTATTGTCACTGCTCCTGACTCCATGTTCAACTATTTCCTTCATTACTACTCAACTACTGTACCTCACTATTTACTATTCAGAATAGCATGATCACCCAATTTTAACTTCTTCTGACTCGAATGATTATGGCCCTGTCTAAACTCAAGATTATCATATTCCCTGTTCAAACTGGATAGTTTAAGGGAGGGTAAAGGGAGGAAGAAAAGCTGAACCGCCCAGTCACACGGCATAGGGTTTCAAAGCCATCTGTGTGGGAGAAGCAGGATCATGACATCAGCTCTGAGCACAGCACGCACCTACAGTTAGTGTTCCTCCTCTTTGCCTGTTGGCATGGCAGCAGAAGCGACTCTTGACTTTGGCTCCGAAAATAGTCCCTTTAAAGCCTTCCTGACCTCCGCTAAGAGACATTTACACAGGACATATTCTCAATATAAATAATATAATAATTTCAATAACTGAGAAATGTAGTAAGTTAGGCTTCAGTCTATTAAAAACCTCTTAAATGTACGTTGAAGGGTGCATTTTGAGATGTAAAACAGTACATTTTGAGATGTAAAAACAGTACATTTTGAGATGTAAAAACAGTACATTTTGAGAAGTAAACCAGTACATTTTGAGATGTAAAAACAGTACATTTTGAGATGTAAAAACAGTACATTTTGAGAAGTAAACCAGTACATTTTGAGATGTAAAAACAGTACATTTTGAGATGTAAAAACAGTACATTTTGAGATGTAAAAACAGTACATTTTGAGATGTAAAAACAGTACATTTTGAGATGTAAAAACAGTACATTTTGAGAAGTAAACCAGTACATTTTGAGATGTAAAAACAGTACATTTTGAGATGTAAAAACAGTACATTTTGAGAAGTAAACCAGTACATTTTGAGATGTAAAAACAGTACATTTTGAGATGTAAAAACAGTACATTTTGAGATGTAAAAACAGTACATTTTGAGAAGTAAAACAGTACATTTTGAGATGTAAAAACAGTACATTTTGAGATGTAAAAACAGTACATTTTGAGATGTAAAAACAGTACATTTTGAGAAGTAAACCAGTACATTTTGAGATGTAAAAACAGTACAGTTTGAGATGTAAAACCAGTACATTTTGAGATGTAAAAACAGTACATTTTGAGATGTAAAAACAGTACAGTTTGAGATGTAAAACCAGTACATTTTGAGATGTAAAAACAGTACATTTTGAGATGTAAAACCAGTACATTTTGAGATGTAAAAACAGTACATTTTGAGATGTAAAAACAGTACATTTTGAGATGTAAAAACAGTACATTTTGAGATGTAAAAACAGTACATTTTGAGATGTAAAACCAGTACATTTTGAGATGTAAAAACAGTACATTTTGAGATGTAAAAACAGTACATTTTGAGATGTAAAAACAGTACATTTTGAGATGTAAAAACAGCATTGTAACAGTATTGTGACAATACAGTTCTGGACTAATGCTTCAAACTGCTGCAGCAGAACTACATTGTGGTTGGCTCTGACCCAAGCTCTCTGTCTGTATGTCTGTGCCTGTCTATGCACACTGCTGTTGCTCATGTAGTAAATGGACAATAAAGACTTGTTATTGTAGAAGGAAGACTTGTCCTAGTATCTGTGTATAGCTGCCTTAGCTCTATTTCAGGGGCTTCCCCCTGAGACTCTCGGAGAACAGATTGTGAAATTACCATTGGGTTACAGGAGTACTGGACCTCCAGGCTCCTGGCACAGGAAGAATCGCTTGAGCATATGTCACCAGCATGATTCATTCATTTAAATGAATCTTGTGGAAATGGGCCAGGTAGCAGCGGTAGTAGCTCCGCGGTGGCTGTCAACAGTAGCTCGGCCCTCACACATACCTCTCCCTCCCCCAACACCTTCCTGCCATATGCTCCGACTGCCACACACACACACACACACACACACACTGTAAGCGAACACACACACACACACACTGTAAGCGAACACACACACACACATGCAAGCACACGCACACACGCACTCGCACACACACATACACACACACACATACACACACACACATACTGTCTGATGGGCCCAGACAGATGCAGAATTGTATTGGTTGTTTGGTACACACACTGGAACACTCGCACTGGAACACTCGCACTGGGACACTCACACTGGAACACACACACTGGAACATTCGCACTGGAATACACACACTGGAACACACGCACTGGAACACTCGCACTGGAACACACACACACACACTGAAACACTCATATTGGAACACTCACGCTGGAACAGTAAAACTCGCACTGGAACACTCACGCTGGAACAGTAAAACTCACACTGGAACACACACACTGGAACACACACACTGTGTGTTTCAGACCCATTCACACTCGCATTGGAACAGTAAAACTCGCACTGGAACACACACACTGGAACACACACACTGGAACACACACACTGGAACACACACACTGTGTGTTTCAGACCCATTCACACTCGCATTGGAACAGTAAAATTCGCACTGGAACACTCGCACTGGAACAATCACACTGGAACAGTAAAACTCGCACTGGAACACACGCACTGGAACACACACACTGTGTGTTTCAGACCCATTCACACTCGCATTGGAACAGTAAAATTCGCACTGGAACACTCGCACTGGAACACTCGCACTGGAACACTCACATATACGCACATACACTTACACACTTACCCTTGCGTTTAGTTAATGTCTCCCATTTAAATAATTATGATCATTAAACAACATTCTATTCGGTGGTCCACTATGTCTTCTGAAATGCTATATTATAATATAATTACTAATTAAATCACCTAAAAGTTTCTTGGCTTACAGTATGTTCTTTAGTCTGTAGATTTCAACATTCAACACACAGCCACCTCTTTTTTTTCTTTTTCTAAAAGCACAACAGACAGTGTGGAGCCTAGACCAAACAGAGAGCCTATATCAAACAGCGTGGTCCAGTCTCACATGGACAGACCAAGACATACCTGAGTGACAACTTGATGAAATAAAACCCAGCAGTGTTTCTCTTTTAAGCCGAGGGGATCGCATAATACACTGCATTGTTGTGATTGCAGGCAGGCTACTTTTGGCTTAATGGTCATAGTTAGGCCTTACTCCCTGGTCCCGTATGTCCTATTCCCTGTTCCCTGGTCCCTTATGTCCTCCTCTAGCTGAAGCCAATGACTAAACAGCCTGGGTTATCCCCACTTTGCATCCCAGTCTGCATCCCATATGGAACTCTATTTCCTATATAGTGCACTACTTTCTAACAGGGCCCATATTTCACCTTTTCAATTACTCGTGCGCTAAACGGCCCCCTTTCTTCCATCTGGTTCCAGATATCTGAGTCTGTTGAGAGAGAGAGACCCATAACAGCACACTCACGCTCTCACTACTGTCTCTCACTTGCACATAAACACACACACTCACACACACAAAGATGACCGGCATGGCACTGGCGCTATACAGTACGTGTAACTGCTGCAGTCATTAGAACAAGGCTAGGAACCACAGAGAGGAGGCCAGGATCCGAGGGCCCATCTGTTCTCTTCTGCCACTGAGCACACTGTTTCACTGTGTTCCCAATCATTGCATTATTTATCACAAAATGGAGTCAGACCGACAGGCTGGACCCCATTCAACTGTGAGTGACCGAGTGCTGCTTGCCTTCCAGCCAATATCATTTAGAAAGAGAGGGAGAGGGAGAGAGAGAGATGCTCTTGGAATCTAACACCACCCACATATAGAGGAGTAGATTACCCAGGCAGCTCTAGGTGTATGTATAGTGCTACACAGCCACATGGTAGTATGCTGAGCTGTGTAAGAGACCATATTGATGTTAGAGATCCTCACTTGTACAATGTTCCATCCAGTATGGTGGACTTTGCTGATAGCTGCTTTATTGAGGAAACGTTTACAGGTATGTGTATCAGGTATGTGTATCAGAAAATGGAGTCAGACAGACAGGCTGGACTCCATTTATCTGTGAGTGACAGAGTGCTGCTTCCCTTCCAGCCAATATCATTTAGAAAGAGAGGGAGAGAGAAACCGGTATGACTAACACAGGCTGGAATAGAGACCGATGGAGCTCAACAAGACCTATTCAGACCCATTCACCTGGTGGCGTGGCTGGGTTTATCAAACTGATTTTGGTGTTAACATCTTCACCTGTGCATTTTAGTTAAGGAGGGGAATGAAGATTGATGGCTTTTATGTTATTGTATTATCATGGTTTTATTAAGAAAGCTCAATGCTGGAGATATGAAGTCCGTACTGGTACTACATACTGCACAGTTGGGACACTAGAGCCTGTTGCAAATTACATTTAGAAGATATGTAGGACTAAGTGTGAGTCATTTGTATCTATTATTCATTCTCTTTGTCATGGTAACAATAAAAGGAATAATTTGATCATGTTATATGAATATACAGTGGGGCAAAAAAGTATTTAGTCAGCCACCAAATGTGCAAGTTCTCCCACTTAAAAAGATGAGAGAGGCCTGTAATTTTCATCATAGGTACACTTCAACTATGACAGACAAAATGAGAAAAAAAATCCAGAAAATCACATTGTAGGATTTTTAATGAATTTATTGGCAAATTATGGTGGAAAATAAGTATTTGGTCAATAACAAAAGTTTCTCAATACTTTGTTATATACCCTTTGTTGGCAATGACAGAGGTCAAACGTTTTCTGTAAGTTTTCACAAGGTTTTCACACACTGTTGCTGGTATTTTGGCCCATTCCTCCATGCAGATCTCCTCTAGAGCAGTGATGTTTTGGGGCTGTTGCTGGGCAACACAGACTTTCAACTCCCTACAAAGATTTTCTACGGGGTTGAGATCTGGAGACTGGCTAGGCCACTCCAGGACCTTGAAATGCTTCTTACGAAGCCACTCCTTCGTTGCCCGGGCGGTGTGTTTGGGATCATTGTCATGCTGAAAGACCCAGCCACGTTTCATCTTCAATGCCCTTGCTGATGGAAGGAGGTTTTCACTCAAAATCTCACGATACATGGCCCCATTCATTCTTTCCTTTACATGGATCAGTCGTCCTGGTCCCTTTGCAGAAAAACAGCCCCAAAGCATTATGTTTCCACCCCCATTCTTCACAGTAGGTATGGTGTTCTTTGGATGCAACTCAGCATTCTTTGTCCTCCAAACACGACGAGTTGAGTTTTTACCAAAAAGTTATATTTTGGTTTCATCTGACCATATGACATTCTCCCAATCTTCTTCTGGATCATCCAAATGCTTTCTAGCAAACTTCAGACGGGCCTGGACATGTACTGGCTTAAGCAGGGGGACACTTCTGGTACTGCAGGATTTGAGTCCCTGGCGGCGTAGTGTGTTACTGATGGTAGGCTTTGTTACTTTGGTCCCAGCTCTCTGCAGGTCATTCACTAGGTCCCACTGTGTGGTTCTGGGATTTTTGCTCACCGTTCTTGTGATCATTTTGACCCCACGGGGTGAGATCTTGCGTGGAGCCCCAGATTGAGGGAGATTATCAGTGGTCTTGTATGTCTTCCATTTCCTAATAATTGACCAAATACTTATTTCCCACCATAATTTGCAAATAAATTCATAAAAAATCCTACAATGTGATTTTCTGGATTCTTCTTTCTCATTTTGTCTGTCATAGTTGAAGGAACCACAGAGAGGCCAGGATCCGAGGGCCCATCTGTTCTCTTCTGCCACTGAGCACACTGTTTCACTGTGTTCCCAATCATTGCATTATTTATCACAAAATGGAGTCAGACCGACAGGCTGGACCCCATTCAACTGTGAGTGACCGAGTGCTGCTTGCCTTCCAGCCAATATCATTTAGAAAGAGAGGGAGAGGGAGAGAGAGAGATGCTCTTGGAATCTAACACCACCCACATATAGAGGAGTAGATTACCCAGGCAGCTCTAGGTGTATGTATAGTGCTACACAGCCACATGGTAGTATGCTGAGCTGTGTAAGAGACCATATTGATGTTAGAGATCCTCACTTGTACAATGTTCCATCCAGTATGGTGGACTTTGCTGATAGCTGCTTTATTGAGGAAACGTTTACAGGTATGTGTATCAGGTATGTGTATCAGAAAATGGAGTCAGACAGACAGGCTGGACTCCATTTATCTGTGAGTGACAGAGTGCTGCTTCCCTTCCAGCCAATATCATTTAGAAAGAGAGGGAGAGAGAAACCGGTATGACTAACACAGGCTGGAATAGAGACCGATGGAGCTCAACAAGACCTATTCAGACCCATTCACCTGGTGGCGTGGCTGGGTTTATCAAACTGATTTTGGTGTTAACATCTTCACCTGTGCATTTTAGTTAAGGAGGGGAATGAAGATTGATGGCTTTTATGTTATTGTATTATCATGGTTTTATTAAGAAAGCTCAATGCTGGAGATATGAAGTCCGTACTGGTACTACATACTGCACAGTTGGGACACTAGAGCCTGTTGCAAATTACATTTAGAAGATATGTAGGACTAAGTGTGAGTCATTTGTATCTATTATTCATTCTCTTTGTCATGGTAACAATAAAAGGAATAATTTGATCATGTTATATGAATATACAGTGGGGCAAAAAAGTATTTAGTCAGCCACCAAATGTGCAAGTTCTCCCACTTAAAAAGATGAGAGAGGCCTGTAATTTTCATCATAGGTACACTTCAACTATGACAGACAAAATGAGAAAAAAAATCCAGAAAATCACATTGTAGGATTTTTAATGAATTTATTGGCAAATTATGGTGGAAAATAAGTATTTGGTCAATAACAAAAGTTTCTCAATACTTTGTTATATACCCTTTGTTGGCAATGACAGAGGTCAAACGTTTTCTGTAAGTTTTCACAAGGTTTTCACACACTGTTGCTGGTATTTTGGCCCATTCCTCCATGCAGATCTCCTCTAGAGCAGTGATGTTTTGGGGCTGTTGCTGGGCAACACAGACTTTCAACTCCCTACAAAGATTTTCTACGGGGTTGAGATCTGGAGACTGGCTAGGCCACTCCAGGACCTTGAAATGCTTCTTACGAAGCCACTCCTTCGTTGCCCGGGCGGTGTGTTTGGGATCATTGTCATGCTGAAAGACCCAGCCACGTTTCATCTTCAATGCCCTTGCTGATGGAAGGAGGTTTTCACTCAAAATCTCACGATACATGGCCCCATTCATTCTTTCCTTTACATGGATCAGTCGTCCTGGTCCCTTTGCAGAAAAACAGCCCCAAAGCATTATGTTTCCACCCCCATTCTTCACAGTAGGTATGGTGTTCTTTGGATGCAACTCAGCATTCTTTGTCCTCCAAACACGACGAGTTGAGTTTTTACCAAAAAGTTATATTTTGGTTTCATCTGACCATATGACATTCTCCCAATCTTCTTCTGGATCATCCAAATGCTTTCTAGCAAACTTCAGACGGGCCTGGACATGTACTGGCTTAAGCAGGGGGACACTTCTGGTACTGCAGGATTTGAGTCCCTGGCGGCGTAGTGTGTTACTGATGGTAGGCTTTGTTACTTTGGTCCCAGCTCTCTGCAGGTCATTCACTAGGTCCCACTGTGTGGTTCTGGGATTTTTGCTCACCGTTCTTGTGATCATTTTGACCCCACGGGGTGAGATCTTGCGTGGAGCCCCAGATTGAGGGAGATTATCAGTGGTCTTGTATGTCTTCCATTTCCTAATAATTGACCAAATACTTATTTCCCACCATAATTTGCAAATAAATTCATAAAAAATCCTACAATGTGATTTTCTGGATTCTTCTTTCTCATTTTGTCTGTCATAGTTGAAGGAACCACAGAGAGGCCAGGATCCGAGGGCCCATCTGTTCTCTTCTGCCACTGAGCACACTGTTTCACTGTGTTCCCAATCATTGCATTATTTATCACAAAATGGAGTCAGACCGACAGGCTGGACCCCATTCAACTGTGAGTGACCGAGTGCTGCTTGCCTTCCAGCCAATATCATTTAGAAAGAGAGGGAGAGGGAGAGAGAGAGATGCTCTTGGAATCTAACACCACCCACATATAGAGGAGTAGATTACCCAGGCAGCTCTAGGTGTATGTATAGTGCTACACAGCCACATGGTAGTATGCTGAGCTGTGTAAGAGACCATATTGATGTTAGAGATCCTCACTTGTACAATGTTCCATCCAGTATGGTGGACTTTGCTGATAGCTGCTTTATTGAGGAAACGTTTACAGGTATGTGTATCAGGTATGTGTATCAGAAAATGGAGTCAGACAGACAGGCTGGACTCCATTTATCTGTGAGTGACAGAGTGCTGCTTCCCTTCCAGCCAATATCATTTAGAAAGAGAGGGAGAGAGAAACCGGTATGACTAACACAGGCTGGAATAGAGACCGATGGAGCTCAACAAGACCTATTCAGACCCATTCACCTGGTGGCGTGGCTGGGTTTATCAAACTGATTTTGGTGTTAACATCTTCACCTGTGCATTTTAGTTAAGGAGGGGAATGAAGATTGATGGCTTTTATGTTATTGTATTATCATGGTTTTATTAAGAAAGCTCAATGCTGGAGATATGAAGTCCGTACTGGTACTACATACTGCACAGTTGGGACACTAGAGCCTGTTGCAAATTACATTTAGAAGATATGTAGGACTAAGTGTGAGTCATTTGTATCTATTATTCATTCTCTTTGTCATGGTAACAATAAAAGGAATAATTTGATCATGTTATATGAATATACAGTGGGGCAAAAAAGTATTTAGTCAGCCACCAAATGTGCAAGTTCTCCCACTTAAAAAGATGAGAGAGGCCTGTAATTTTCATCATAGGTACACTTCAACTATGACAGACAAAATGAGAAAAAAAATCCAGAAAATCACATTGTAGGATTTTTAATGAATTTATTGGCAAATTATGGTGGAAAATAAGTATTTGGTCAATAACAAAAGTTTCTCAATACTTTGTTATATACCCTTTGTTGGCAATGACAGAGGTCAAACGTTTTCTGTAAGTTTTCACAAGGTTTTCACACACTGTTGCTGGTATTTTGGCCCATTCCTCCATGCAGATCTCCTCTAGAGCAGTGATGTTTTGGGGCTGTTGCTGGGCAACACAGACTTTCAACTCCCTACAAAGATTTTCTACGGGGTTGAGATCTGGAGACTGGCTAGGCCACTCCAGGACCTTGAAATGCTTCTTACGAAGCCACTCCTTCGTTGCCCGGGCGGTGTGTTTGGGATCATTGTCATGCTGAAAGACCCAGCCACGTTTCATCTTCAATGCCCTTGCTGATGGAAGGAGGTTTTCACTCAAAATCTCACGATACATGGCCCCATTCATTCTTTCCTTTACATGGATCAGTCGTCCTGGTCCCTTTGCAGAAAAACAGCCCCAAAGCATTATGTTTCCACCCCCATTCTTCACAGTAGGTATGGTGTTCTTTGGATGCAACTCAGCATTCTTTGTCCTCCAAACACGACGAGTTGAGTTTTTACCAAAAAGTTATATTTTGGTTTCATCTGACCATATGACATTCTCCCAATCTTCTTCTGGATCATCCAAATGCTTTCTAGCAAACTTCAGACGGGCCTGGACATGTACTGGCTTAAGCAGGGGGACACTTCTGGTACTGCAGGATTTGAGTCCCTGGCGGCGTAGTGTGTTACTGATGGTAGGCTTTGTTACTTTGGTCCCAGCTCTCTGCAGGTCATTCACTAGGTCCCACTGTGTGGTTCTGGGATTTTTGCTCACCGTTCTTGTGATCATTTTGACCCCACGGGGTGAGATCTTGCGTGGAGCCCCAGATTGAGGGAGATTATCAGTGGTCTTGTATGTCTTCCATTTCCTAATAATTGACCAAATACTTATTTCCCACCATAATTTGCAAATAAATTCATAAAAAATCCTACAATGTGATTTTCTGGATTCTTCTTTCTCATTTTGTCTGTCATAGTTGAAGTGTACCTATGATGAAAATTACAGGCCTCTCTCATCTTTTTAAGTTGGAGAACTTGCACAATTTGTGGCTGACTAAATACTTTTTTGCCCCACTGTACATATACTTCCGGCGCCGACAGAGATGGCCGCCTCGCTTCGCGTTCCTAGGAAACTATGCAGGTTTTTTTACATGTTATTTCTTACATTGGTACCCAGGTAATCTTAGGTTTCATTACATACAGTCGGGAAGAACTAATGAATATAAGAGCAACGTCAACCATCAGTACGACCAGGAATATGATCATGTGTTCTGCCTTCCACCCAGGACAACGGAATGGATCCCAGCCTGCGACCCAAAACAAAGACGTCGTAAAAGAGGGAAACGTAGCGGTCTTCTGGTCAGGCTCCGGAGACGGGCACATCGCGCACCACTCCCTAGCATACTACTCGCCAATGTCCAGTCTCTTGACAACAAGGTTGATGAAATCCGAGCAAGGGTAGCATTCCAGAGGGACATCAGAGACTGTAACATTCTTTGCTTCACGGAAACATGGCTCACTCGAGAGACGCTTAAGGAATCGGTGCAGCCAGCTGGTTTCTTCACGCATTGCGCCAACAGAAACAAACATCTTTCTGGTAAGAAGAGGGGCGGGGGCGTATGCCCTATGATCAACGAGACGTGGTGTGACCACAACAACATACAGGAAGTCCTGTTGTTCACCTGACTTAGAATTCCTCACAATCAAATGTCGTCCACATTATCTACCAAGGGAATTCTCTTTGATTATAATCACAGCCGTATATATTCCCCCCGTATATATCCCCCCCCCCCCCCCCCCAGGCAGAAACATCGATGGCCCTGAACAAACTTTATTTGACTCTTTGCAAACTGGAAACCACATATCCTGAGGCTGCATTCATTGTAGCTGGGGATTTTAACAAGGCTAATCTGAAAACAAGACTCCCTTAATTGTATCAGCATATCGATTGCGCAACCAGGGCTGGTAAAACCTTGAATCATTGCTATTCTAACTTCCGCGACGCATATAAAGCCCTCCCACTCCCTCCTTTCGGAAAAGCTGACCATGACTCCATTTTGTTGCTCCCTGCCTACAGACAGAAACTAAAACAAGAAGCTCCCGCGCTTAGGTCTGTTCAACGCTGGTCCGACCAATCTGATTCCACGCTTCAAGACTGCTTCGATCACGCGGACTGGGATATGTTCCGCATTGTGTCCAACAACAACATTGACGAATACGCTGATTCGGTGAGCGAGTTCATTAGAAAGTGCGTTGATGATGTCATTCCCATAGCAACGATTAAAACATTCCCAAACCAGAAACCGTGGATTGATGGTAGCATTCCCGCGAAACTGAAAGCACGAACCACTGCTTTTAATCAGGGAAAGGTGACCGGAAACATGACCGAATACAAACAGTGTAGCTATTCCCTCCGCAAGGCAATCAAACAAGCTAACCGTCAATATAGAGACAAAGTAGAGTCACAATTCAACGTCTCAGACACAAGCGGTATGTGGCAGGGTCTACAGTCAATCACGGATTACAAAAAGAAATCCAGCCCCGTCACAGACCAGTATGTCTTGCTCCCAGGCAGACTAAATAACGTTTTTGCCCGCTTTAAGGACAATACAGTGCCACTGACACGGCCCGCAACCAAAACATGCGGACTCTCCTTCACTGCAGCCAATGTGAGGAAAACATTTAAACGTGTTAACACTCGCAAGGCTGCAGGCCCAGACGGCGTCCCTAGCCGCGTCCTCAGAGCATACGCAGACCAGCTGGCTGGTGTGTTTACGGACATATTCAATCAATCCTTATCCCAGTCTGCTGTTCCCACATGCTTCAAGAGGGTCACCATTGTCCCTGTTCCCAAGAAAGTGAAGGTAACTGAGCTAAACGACTACCGCCCCGTAGCACTCACTTCCGTCATCATGAAGTGCTTTGAGAGACTAGTCAAGGACTATATCACCTCCACCCTACCTGACACCCTAGACCCACTCCAATTTGCTTACCGCCCAAATAGGTCCACAGACGATGCAATCTCAACCACACTGCCCTAACCCATCTGGACAAGAGGAATACCTATGTGAGAATGCTGTTCATCGACTACAGCTCAGCATTTAACACCATAGTACCCTCCAAACTCGTCATCAAGCCTGGGTCTCGACCCCGCCCTGTGCAACTGGGTACTGGACTTCCTGACGGGCCGCCCCCAGGTGGTGAGGGTAGGTAACAACATCTCCACCCCGCTGATCCTCAACACTGGGGCCCCACAAGGGTGCGTTCTGAGCCCTCTCCTGTACTCCCTGTTCCCCCATGACTGCGTGGCCATGTGTGGCCACACCTCCAACTCAATCATCAAGTTTGCGGACAACACTACAGTGGTAGGGTTGATTACCAACAACGATGAGACGGCCTACAGGGAGGAGGTGAGGGCTCTCGGAGTGTGGTGTCAGGAAAATAACCTCACACTCAATGTCAACAAAACAAAGGAGATGATTGTGGACTTCAGGAAACAGCAGAGGGATCACCCCCTATCCACATCTATGGGACAGTAGTGGAGAGGGTAGTAAGTTTTAAGTTCCTCTGCGAACACATCACGGACAAACTGAATTGGTCCACCCACACAGACAGCGTTGTGAAGAAGGCGCAGCAGCGCCTCTTCAACCTTAGGAGGCTGAAGAAATTCAACTTGTCACCAAAAGCACTCACAAACTTCTACAGATGCACAATCGAGAGCATCCTGTCGGGCTGTATCACCGCCTGGTACGGCAACTGCTCCGCTCACAACCGTAAGGCTCTCCAGAGGGTAGTGAGGTCTGCACAACGCATCACCGGGGGCAAACTACCTGCCCTCCAGGACACCTACACCACCCGATGTCACAGGAAGGCCATAAAGATCATCAAGGACAACAACCACCCGAGCCACTGCCTGTTCACCCCGCTATCATCCAGAAGGCGAGGTCAGTACAGGTGCATCAAAGCAGGGACCGAGAGACTGAAAAACAGCTTCTATCTCAAGGCCATCAGACTGTTAGACAGCCACCACTAACATTAAGTGGCTGCTGCCAACACACTGACTCAACTCCAGCCACTTTAATAATGGGAATTTATGGAAATTGATGGAAAATATATCACTAGCCACTTTAAACAATGCTACTTAATATAATGTTTACATACCCTACATTACTCATTTCATATGTATATGTATATACTGTACACTATATCATCTACTGCATCTTTATGTAATACATGTATCACTAGCCACTTTAAACTATGCCACTTTGTTTACATACCCTACATTACTCATCTCATATGTATATACTGTACTCGACACCATCTACTGCATCTTGCCTATGCCGTTCTGTACCATCACTCATTCATATATCTTTATGTACATATTCTTTATCCCTTTACACTTGTGTGTATACGGTAGATTACTCGTTGGTTATTACTGCATTGTCGGAACTAGAAGCACAAGCATTTCGCTACACTTGCATTAACATCTGCTAACCATGTGTATGTGACAAATAAATTAGATTTGATTAGATTTTTTCTTCTGTTGTGAGGTATTTTGTTATCCTCTCCGTATATTTGATACTGTATCTTAGTGTAAAAGGAGGATAAGTTTACTAACTTCTGTTAAAATATGGTTATATTACACCTAATGTTGTTTCTATAAACCTCAAACTATTTCCAGGCTAAACGAAGAACTCTTGAGTCACTCAGGGTAGCTTAGTGGTTAGAGCGTTGGACTAGTAACCGGAAGGTTGCAAGTTCAAACCCCTGAGCTGACAAGGTACAAATCTGTTGTTCTGCCCCTGAACAGGCAGTTAACCCAGGTCGTCATTGAAAATAAGAAATTGTTCTTAACTGACTTGCCTAAAGGTTAAAATATAAACTCAGGCTTTGACTGCCAAATGAGAAGCATCATGTGTTGTTTTGTGTGGTATGTTTTGAAGCTGTGTTGTGTGGTATGTTTTGAAGCTGTATGCGTGCTGTGTTGTGTGGCATGTTTTGAAGCCGTATGCGTGCTGTGTCGTGTGGTATGTTTTGAAGCTGTATGCGTGCTGTGTTGTGTGGCATGTTTTGAAGCTGTATGCGTGCTGTGTTGTGTGGCATGTTTTGAAGCCGTATGCGTGCTGTGTTGTGTGGTATGTTTTGAAGCTGTGTTGTGTGGCATGTTTTGAAGCTGTATGCGTGCTGTGTTGTGTGGCATGTTTTGAAGCCGTATGCGTGCTGTGTTGTGTGGTATGTTTTGAAGCTGTATGCGTGCTGTGTTGTGTGGCATGTTTTGAAGCCGTATGCGTGCTGTGTTGTGTGGCATGTTTTGAAGCGGTATGCGTTCTGTGTTGTGTGGCATGTTTTGAAGCCGTATGCGTGCTGTGTTGTGTGGCATGTTTTGAAGCCGTATGCGTGCTGTGTTGTGTGGTATGTTTTGAAGCCGTATGCGTGCTGTGTTGTGTGGCATGTTTTGAAGCCGTATGCGTGCTGTGTTGTGTATTAGTCATCAGTGCTGCTCTGTGTTCCTCTGGCTATGATTGATAAGAGGAGATCAGATGAGACTACCACTACCAGCCAGTGGTTTTGATGTCTGTGTGGGTGGGGTTGGTATTGTGTATGTATGTGTGTGTGAGTGTATGCCTGCATGCCTGCATGGTGAGTGTGTAGGTATGTGCGTGCGTGCCCAGCACGTGCTTGTGTCAGACACATACACATCGGCACATACACTGAACAATAAAAGCCACTACACACACACACACACACACACACACACCCAGCAGACATCTCACTCATGGCTTTTGATCTTCCAGTTGTTGGAGTTCAGTATCAATGTCTCATTGATTCCTCAGTAGAGGTTGATCAATGTGAATCAACACAACTCTGAAGGCAGAACTATATATGATATTTTATTTATTGAGAAAACTAATGAGGATGTTTGTGTATGGAGGAAAGCCCTCAGTCCTTCTCAGAGAAAGTTATCCCCTGTGCATCCCAAATGGCACCCTATTCCCTATTTATTGCACTACTTTGACCAGGGCCCATAAGGAATAGGGTACCATTTGGGAGGGAACCACTATAATAATGGAGAACAAATGGAACCAGAGAAGCGCTGAAAGAGTTTAAAATATTTAACGATCATCAGTCGACAACAGAGCATCAATCAAGGCTAAAAGCTGTAATTGACTCTCCAGAGCTCTGAAGACTCTGCCTGCATCTCAATTGGAACCCTGTTCCCTTTGTAGTGCACTGTTTTTTTTACCAGGGCACATAGGGTTCTAGTCAAAAGTAGTGCACTATGTTGGGAATAGGGTGCCATTTGGGATCTGTTTTTTTAATGGTGGATTGTAGATTGCTAATCTGTTGGCTTATCTGCACTGTGTCTCTTGTTGTAGTTAATGCAGCTCATGCTGCTTATTTCTGGAAATAAGAGGAGTTGGGTTTGAAGGCATGTTCATCAGCACAAAGTTTTGTTGCAGAGATGAGAAGAGGACATCATTGATTCAGACTTCTGCTTCTGCTTGCTCTTTTGGGACCTAGGCCGGGTTGTAAAAGCACTTTTTGACGACTGCTGATGTAAAAAGCCTTATAAATAACATTTCATTGTTTGAATTTGATGCTATAGGACACATTCATACTGTACTGTACATTACGTTAACAAAGGATACATGTTCACATTGATCACAGTTTCAGACTTAGCTGCATTAGCTGTAGGGCAGGCCGTCAATGTGAAATAAGAATTTGTTCTTAACTGACTTGCCTAGTTAAATAAAGGTTAAACAAAAAATGCAAAACAAAAAAAAAAACTGCTACTCTGTACTAAGGGCTAGATTCAACCTTAGTGCGGAAGATACACCTTATATCGCACTTACAATTTAACAGTACTTTTCAATTGAGCTGACATATTCAGTGTTTACCGTGGATGCAGTCTCCACACGGGAACATTGCCTTTTGTTCAGCGCTACCAATTGAATCTAGGCCTAAGGTCTTTTTACCATCCATTCTTCTATCATAGGTGTCACTGACTACCTGAGTTATCTCTCCAGCTACCATACATACAACACACACACACACACACACACACACACACACACACAGGGACACACACACACACACACACACACACAAAAACACACACACACAAAAATGTACAAACACACACACACACACTAAAATGTACAAACACACACACACGCACACACACACACACACACACACACACACACACACACACACACACACACACACACACACACACACACACACACACACACACACACACACACACACACACACACACACACACACACATAAAACATACACAAACACATACACAAACACACACACACACACACACACACACGCACACAAATACACACACACACGCACACAAATACACACACATGCAAAAACATACACAAACATTCAGCTGGTATTTGTAGCATGTTAGCATCAGGTGACAGGATGAGAAAACTGGTCAGAATGGGTGATTTAACTTGTTGCCATTAAATCCCCCAGTCTGTTGTTATCATGCCGGCGTGACCCTGGGGGGGGCGCATCATAACTCAGACATACTGCGTATGACTGTATTGTATGTTGTGTGTGTATAATCACAGTCACACACAAACACAAAAGAACACACACAGATCATAAGTCACAAGTGTGTGTATGTTTTTGGGGCGGCAGGTAGCCCAGTGATTTCAGCGTTGGGCCAGTAACCGAAAGGTTGCTAGATTGAATCCCCGAGCTGACAAGGTAAAAATCTGTCGTTCTGCCCCTGAACAAGGCAGTTATCCCACTGTTCCCCGGTAGGCCGTCATTGTAAATAAGAATTTGTTCTTAACTTACTTGCCTAGTTAAATAAGCACACTTACACATAGACTGATCATAAAAGCTCACACACATCCGTACAAATCAGCTGGGCTAGACAATCGGGACCCTCTCTTTCTAAAATTATCCACCGCCATTGTTGCAACCGCCATTACCAGTTTGTTCAACCTCTCTATTGTATCGTCCGAGATCCCTAAAGATTTGAAAGCTGTCATCCCCCTCTTCAAAGTGTGTGATACTCTAGTCTCAAACTGTTACAGACCTATATCCATCTTGCCCTGCCTTTCTAAAGTCTTCGAAAGCCAAGTCAATAAACAGATCACTGACCATTTCGAATCCCACCGTACCTTCTCCGCTGTGCAATCTGGTTTCCGAGCTGGTCACGGGTGCACCTCAGTCACGCTCAAGGTATTAAACAATATCATAACCGCCATCGATAAAAGACAGTACTGTGCAGCTGTCTTCATCGACCTGGCCAAGGCTTTCGACTCTGTAAATCACCGTATTCTTATCAGCAGACTCAACAGCCTTGGTTTCTCAAATGACTACCTCACCTGGTTCACCAACTACTTCTCAGCTATAGTTCAGTGTGTCAAATTGGAGGGCCTATTGTCCGGACCTCTGGCAGTCTCTATGGGGGTGCCAGAGGGTTAAATTCTCAGGCCGACTCTTTTCTCTGTAAATAGAAACGATGTCGCTCTTGCTGCTGGTGATTTCCTGATCCACCTCTATGCAGACGACACCATTCTGTATACATCTGCCCCCTCTTTTGGACACTGTGTTAACTAACCTCCAAACGAGCTTCAATGCCATACAACACTCCTTCCGTGGCCTCCAACTGCTCTTAAAAGCCAGTAAAACTAAATGCATGCTCTTCAACCGATCGCTGGCGGCACCAGCCCACCCGACCAGCATCACTACTCTGGACGGTTCTGACTTAGAATACATGGACAACTACAAATACCTAGGTGTCTGGTTAGACTCTAAACTCTCCTTCCAGACTCACATTAAACATGTTCAATCCAAAATTAAATCTAGAATCGGCTTCCTATTTCGCAACAAAGCATCCTTCACTCACGCCGCCAAACATACCCTTGTAAAACTGACTATTCTACCTTGACTTCAGCGACGTCATTTACAAAATAGCCTCCAACACTCTACTCGGCAAACTGGATGCAGTCTATCACAGTGCCATCCGTTTTGTCACCAAAGCCCCATACACCACCCACCACTGCGACCTGTATGCTCTCGTTGGCTGGCCCTCGCTACATATTCGTCACCAGACCCACTGGCTCCAGGTCATCTATAAGTCTTTGCAAGGTAAAGCTCAACCTTATCTCAGCTCACTGGTCACGATAACAATACCCACCCGTAGCACGTGCTCCAGCAGGTATATCTCACTGGTCATCTCCAAAGCCAACACCTCCTTTGGCAGCCTTTCCTTCCAGTTCTCTGCTGCCAGGAATTGACTGATTGGAAGGAATTGCAAAAATCGCTGAAGTTGGAGACTTATATCTCCCTCACTTATTTTAAACATCAGCTATCTGAGGAGCTAACCGATCACTGCAGCTATACACAGCCCATCTGTAAATATCCCATCCAATCTACCTACCTCATCCCCATATTGTTTTTATTTACTTTTTGCTCTTTTGCACACCAGTATTTCACCTTGCACATCTTCATCTGCACATCTATCACTCCAGTGTTAATTTGCTAATTTGTCATTTCTTCGCTACAATGGCCTATTTATTTCCTTACCTCCTCACGCCATTTGCACACACTGTATATAGACTTGTTTCTATTGTGTTATTGACTGTACATTTGTTTATTCCATGTGTAGCTCTGTGTTGTTGTTTGTGTCGCACTGCTTTGCTTTATCTTGGCCAGGTCGCAGTTGTAAATGAGAACTTGTTCTCAACTGGCCTACCTGGTTAAATAAAGGTGAAATAAATATAATATATTTTTTTAAAACACACATACACACACAAATCATTCCAGATCTGTGGTTTAAAGGAACACTGAAGGGGAGTAGACAATTACTGTGCGTTGATTTAAAATACATGTTTTTCTGAAGCACATTCAGATTGGCTTATCATCCTGGGGGCCAGATACAAATTCCTATTTGCTCTCTTGCACTAGAAATAAAAGTCCTCTGTACAACACACTCTCTGATCAGGCAATACCGCAGGTGTTCGGCGCTAACCATTGAATCTGGGCCTAAGGCCTTTTTACCATCCATTCTTCTATCAAAGGTGTCATTGACTCCCTGAGTTATCTCCCAGTACCCCCCTGTTCATGTACTCATATTGGCCCTGATTCCGACCCAAGTTAAGAGCGCGTAAATGGAATTTAAATTCCCTTTTTTATGCACTTTTCTCTCTATAGGTACTCTGACCTTGAACTTAAGCATGAGAATAGCATGCTATTTACCCGCTATTCGTTCAAGGTGGAGATTTAAGATGTGAATACAGGGTATGTGGCAGAGGTGTGTCTACAGATACGTTGTTTTCTGACATTGACTTAACTCCATTATAATTCCACCACCTTCACACGCGAGGAAACCATGAATAAGGTCGAGCGAACCTGCAGGTTCCAAGTGGAAAGAGCGTCTCGTTTCTTTTTTCTAATAGAAATAACAGCATTCTCCATTCACTGTAATTTATACATTGATAAGCTATTTATAATAGCTAGGTAAATTAGTAATCCGTTTTGGAGAAGGGGATTGTAAATACACATAACAATTGTTTTAGATTCTTTTTTCTTATGATCCCAGGAGACGAATGTGAAGCCAGTCATATGGAAGCCAACTGAAAATCATATCAACATGACATCAAATCAAATTTTATTTGTCACATGCGTCGAATACCACATTTTGACCTTACCGTGAAATGCTTACTTACAAGCCCTTAACCAACAATGCAGTTCAAGAAATAAAGTTTAAAAAGTAACACAAGAAAATTACATAACAATAACGAGGCTATGGACAGGGGGTACCAGTACCAAGTCAATGTGGGGGGGTACAGGTTAGTTGAGGTAATGTATAAAGTGACCATGCATAGAAGATGAACAAAATAAACAGCAAGTAGCAGCAGTGTAAAAACAAAGAGGGGTGATGTCAATGTA
Source organism: Oncorhynchus mykiss (assembly GCF_057628025.1). Taxonomy (NCBI): domain Eukaryota; kingdom Metazoa; phylum Chordata; class Actinopteri; order Salmoniformes; family Salmonidae; genus Oncorhynchus; species Oncorhynchus mykiss. The sequence continues at coordinate 14,719,975 of NC_143029.1, forward strand.
AATAGTCCAGGTGGCCATTTGATGAATTGTTCAGCAGTCTTATGGCTTGGGGGTAGAAGCTATTATGGAGCCTTTTGTTCCTAGACTTGGCATTCAAATACTGCTTGCCGTGAGATCAGTCTATGACTTGAATGACTGAAGTCTTGACATAACTTGGGCTTTCCTCTGACAACACCTAGTATAGAGGTCCTGGATGGTGAGGTGGACACCAAGGAACTTAAAACTCGACCCGATCTACTTCTGCCCCATCGATGTTAACGGGACCTTGTTCAGCCCTCCTTTTCCTATATACTACAATCAGCTCCTTTGTCTTGCTCCCACTGAGGGAGTGGTTGTTGTCCTGGCACCAAACTGCCAGGTCTCTGACCTCCTCCCGATATGCTGTCTCATCGTTGTCAGTGATCAGGCCTACCACTGTTGTGTAATCAGCAAACTTAATGATGATGTTGGAGTTGTGCTTGGCCACGCAGTCGTGGGTGAACAGGGAGTACAGGAGGGGACTGAGCACGCACCCCAGTGTTGAAGATCAGCATGTCAGATGTGTTGTTGCCTACCCTTTCCACCTGGGGGCAGCCCACCAGGAAGTCCAGGATCCAGTAGCATAGAGGGAGGTGTTTAGTCCCAGGTTCCTTAGCTTAATGATGAGCTTTGTGGGTACTATAGTGGTGAATGCTGTCGAGGTGGGAAAGCGTAGTGTGGAGTGTGATTGAGATTGTGTCCTCTGTGGATCTTTTGGGCCGGTATGCGAATTGGAGTAGGTCTAGGGTTTCCGGCATGATGGTGTTGATGTTAGCCATGACCAGCCATTCAAAGCACTTCACTTAATTTAGGCAGGTTACCTTCGCTTTCTTGGGCACAGGGACTATGGTGGTCTGTTTGAAACATATAGGTATTACAGACTCGGTCAGGGAGAGGTTGAAAATGTCAATGAAGACACTTGCCAGTTGGTCTGCACATGCTTTGAGTACACGTCCAAGTAATCCATCTGGCCCCATGGCTTTGTGAATGTTGACCTGTTTAAAGGTCTTGCTCATATCGGCTACGGAGAGCGTCCAGAACAGCTGGTGCTCTCATGCATGCTTTAGTGTTGCCTGCCTCGAAAGGAGCATAAAAGGCATTTTTGTCTGGCATGCTTGCATCACTGGGCAGTTCGCGGCTGGGTTTCCCTTTGTAGTCCGTAATAGTTTTCAAGCCTTGCCACATCCGACGAGCATCAGATCCGGTGTAGTAGGATTAAATCTTAGTCCTGTCTTGACTCTTTGCCTGTTTGATGGTTCATCTGAGGGCATAGCGGAATTTCTTATAAATGTCCGGATTAGTGTCGCGTTCCTTGAAAGCTGCAGCTCTAGCCTTTAGCTCGATGTTGCCTGTAATCCATGGTTTCTGGTTAGGATAAGAACGTACGGTCACTGTGGGGACGACGTCGTCGATGCACTTATTGATGAAGCCGGTGATTGAGGTGGTATACTCATCAATGCCATTGGAAGAATCCTGGAACATATTCCAGTCTGTGCTAGTAAAACATTCCTGTAGCATAGCATCAGCATCATCTGACCACTTCCATATTGAGTGAGTCACTTGTACTTCCTGCTTTAGTTGTTGCTTGTAATCAGGAATCAGGAGGATAGAATTATGGTCAGATTTGCCAAATGGAGGGTGAGGGAGAGCTTTGCACGCATCTCTGTGTGTGGAGTAAAGGTGGTCTAGAGTTTTTTTTCCTCTGGTTGCACATGTGACATGCTGGTAGAAATTAGGTAAAAAGGATTTAAGTTTGCTTGCATTAAAGTCCCCGGCCACTAAGAGTGCCTCTTCTGGATGAGCATTTTTTTGTTTTTCCAGCATTGCGCACCAGCAGTTATTGACAAACACACTAAGACACACACCCCCACCCCTCATCTTACCAGACGTAGCTGCTCTGTCCTGCCGATGCACAGAAAAGCCAGCCAGCTTTATATTATCCATGTCGTCACGGATAACCACGTCACGGTGAAACATAAGATTGAACAAAAAAATGAAATGTCCCGTTGGTAGGATCGTCCAGTTTGTTTTCCAATGATTGCACGTTGGCCAATAATTCGGAGGGTAGCGGTGGTTTACCTACTCGTCTGCGAATTCTTACAAGGCACCCCACCCTCCTCCCCCTTTTTCTCAGTCTTTTCTTCACGCGGATGACGGGGATTGTGCCTTGTCTCGACAAAGCCCTATATAGTTTGCGTCAGACTCGTTAAAGAAAAAATCTTTGTCCAATTTGAGGTGAGTAATTACTGTTCTGATGTCCAGAAGATCTTTTCGGTCATAAGAGATGGTAGCAGCATCATTATGTACAAAATGAGTTACAAGCAATGCGTAAAAACAAACAAAATAGCATTGTCGGTTAGGAGCCCGTAAAACAGCAGCCATCCCCTCCGGGGCCATTATGACGAGTATCGTGGCCCCTGTGCCGTTATTCAGAATTGTAATAGTGTGCCCTCATGATTTGCATACGGTCGTATGAAAAAGTTTGGGCTCCCCTGACAATTACAATGATTTCCATTTATAAATAATTGGGTGTTTGTATCAGCAATTTTATTTTGATATATCAAATAACTGATGGACACAGTAATATTTTAGTAGTGAAATTAGGTTTATTGGATTAACAGAAAATGTGCAATATGCATCAAAACAAAATTAGACAGGTGCATAAATTTGGGCACCCCAATAGACAAATCACATCAATATTTAGTAGAGCCTCCTTTTGCTAAAATAAGAGCCTCTAGATGCTTCCCATAGCCTCTAGTGAGTGTCTGGATTCTGGATGAAGGTATTTTGGACCATTCCTCCTTACGAAACTTCTCCAGTTCAGTTAGGTTTGATGTTTGCCGAGCATGAACAGCCCGCTTCAAATCATCCCACAGATTCTCAATGATATTCAGGTCTGGGGACTGGGACGGCCATTCCAGAACATTGTACTTGTTCCTCTGCATAAATGCCTGGGTAGATTTTGAGCTTTGTGTTTTGGGTCGTTGGGTCGTTGTCTTGTTGAAATATCCAGCCCCGGCGTAACTTCAACTTTGTGACTGATTCGTCAACATTATTCCCAAGAATCTGCTGATATTGAGTGGAATCCATGCGACCCTCAACTTTAACAAGACTCCCAGTACCGGCACTGGCCACACAGTCCCACAGCATGATGGAACCCCCACCAAATTTTAGTGTGGGTAGCAAGTGTTTTTCATGGAACGCTGTGTTCTTTTGCCGCCATGCATAACGTTCCTTGTTATGACCAAATAACTCAATCTTTGTTTCATCAGTCCACAGCACCTTATTCCAAAATGAAGCTGGCTTGTCCAAATGTGCATTTGCATACCTCAAGCGACTCTGTTTGTGGCGTGTGTGCAGAAAAGGCTTCTTCCGCATCACTCTCCCATACAGCTTCTCCTTGTGCAAAGTGCGCTGAATTGTTGAACAATGCACAGTGACACCATCTGCAGCAAGATGATGTTGTAGGTCTTTGGAGGTGGTCTGTGGGCTGTTTTTGACCGTTCTCACCATCCTTCGCCTTTGCCGCTCCAATATTTTACTTGGCCTGCCACTTCTGGCCTTAACAAGAACTGTGCCTGTGGTCTTCCATTTCCTCACTATGTTCCTCACAGTGGACACTGACAGCTTTTTTGTAGCCTTCCTCTAAACCATAATGTTGAACAATCTTTGTTTTCAGGTCATTTGAGAGTTGTTTTGAGGCCCCCATGTTGCCACTCTTCAGAGGAGAGTCAAAGAGAACAACAACTTGCAATTGGCCACCTTAAATACATTTTCTCATGATTGGATGCACTTGTCTATGAAGTTCAAGGCTTAATGAGCTCACCAAACCAATTGTGTGTTCCAATTAATCAGTGCTAAGTAGTTACAGGTATTCAAATCAACAGAATGACAAGGGTGCCCACATTTTTGCATAGCCTATTTTTCACATCTCATTTAATTTCATACAACTTAATATTGCTACACTAAAAATCTTTGTCTGGACAATACCCCAAAACTCAGCTTTTATTAGAAAATGAATGGCATGCCACTGTGATAATTTTCTGTGACGACAGAGTAAATTATTATGCAGCCTAAGAGGGGTGCCCAAACTTTTTCATACGACTGTACATGAAATCTGGACACTATAGGCTTCTGTAGGGCTGAACCTGCCGAGTTGATGAAATTTGGAGACCCAAGCTATAGGTTTCTGTGAGGCTGAATCTGCAGAGTTGATGAAATTTGGACACCCAAGCTATAGGTTTCTGTAGGGCTGAATCTGCTGAGTTGATTCAATTTGGACACCCAAGCTATAGGTTTCTGTAGGGCTGAATCTTCTGAGTTGATGAAATTTGGACACCCAAGCTATAGGTTTCTGTAGGGCTGAATCTGCTGAGTTGATGAAATGTGGAGACCCAAGCTATAGGTTTCCGTAGGGCTGAATCTGCTGAGGTGATGAAATGTGGAGACCCAAGCTATAGGTTTCTGTAGGGTTGAATCTGCCGAGTTGATGAAATCTGGACACCCAAGCTATCGGTTATGGGAAGGGCTGAATCTGCTGAGGTGATGAAATCTGGAGACCCAAGCTATAGGTTTCTGTAGGGCTGAATCTGCTGAGGTGATGAAATCTGGAGACCCAAGCTATAGGTTTCTGTAGGGCTGAATCTGCTGAGGTGATGAAATCTGGAGACCCAAGCTATAGGTTTCTGTAGGGTTGAACCTGCTGAGGTGATGAAATCTGGAGACCCAAGCTATAGGTTTCTGTGAGGCTGAATCTGCAGAGTTGATGAAATTTGGACACCCAAGCTATAGGTTTCTGTAGGGCTGAATCTGCTGAGTTGATTCAATTTGGACACCCAAGCTATAGGTTTCTGTAGGGCTGAATCTTCTGAGTTGATGAAATTTGGACACCCAAGCTATAGGTTTCTGTAGGGCTGAATCTGCTGAGTTGATGAAATGTGGAGACCCAAGCTATAGGTTTCCGTAGGGCTGAATCTGCTGAGGTGATGAAATGTGGAGACCCAAGCTATAGGTTTCTGTAGGGTTGAATCTGCCGAGTTGATGAAATCTGGACACCCAAGCTATCGGTTATGGGAAGGGCTGAATCTGCTGAGGTGATGAAATCTGGAGACCCAAGCTATAGGTTTCTGTAGGGCTGAATCTGCTGAGGTGATGAAATCTGGAGACCCAAGCTATAGGTTTCTGTAGGGCTGAATCTGCTGAGGTGATGAAATCTGGAGACCCAAGCTATAGGTTTCTGTAGGGTTGAACCTGCTGAGGTGATGAAATCTGGAGACCCAAGCTATAGGTTTCTGTAGGGTTGAACCTGCTGAGGTGATGAAATCTGGAGACCCAAGCTATAGGTTTCTGTAGGGCTGAATCTGCTGAGGTGATGAAATCTGGAGACCCAAGCTATAGGTTTCTGTAGGGCTGAATCTGCTGAGGTGATGAAATCTGGAGACCCAAGCTATAGGTTTCTGTAGGGTTGAACCTGCTGAGGTGATGAAATCTGGAGACCCAAGCTATAGGTTTCTGTAGGGTTGAACCTGCTGAGGTGATGAAATCTGGAGACCCAAGCTATAGGTTTCTGTAGGGTTGAATCTGCTGAGGTGATGAAATCTGGAGACCCAAGCTATAGGTTTCTGTAGGGTTGAATCTGCTGAGGTGATGAAATCTGGAGACCCAAGCTATAGGTTTCTGTAGGGTTGAATCTGCTGAGTTGATGAAATGTGGAGACCCAAGCTATAGGTTTCTGTAGGGTTGAACCTGCTGAGGTGATGAAATGTGGAGACCCAAGCTATAGGTTTCTGTAGGGCTGAACCTGCTGAGTTGATGAAATGTGGAGACCCAAGCTATAGGTTTCTGTAGGGTTGAACCTGCTGAGGTGATGAAATGTTGAGACCCAAGCTATAGGTTTCTGTAGGGTTGAACCTGCTGAGGTGATGAAATGTGGAGACCCAAGCTATAGGTTTCTGTAGGGTTGAACCTGCTGAGGTGATGAAATGTGGAGACCCAAGCTATAGGTTTCTGTAGGGTTGAATCTGCTGAGGTGATGAAATGTGGAGACCCAAGCTATAGCTTTCTGTAGGGTTGAACCTGCTGAGGTGATGAAATGTGGAGACCCAAGCTATAGGTTTCTGTAGGGTTGAACCCTCTGAGGTGATGAAATGTGGAGACCCAAGCTATAGGTTTCTGTAGGGTTGAACCTGCTGAGGTGATGAAATGTGGAGACCCAAGCTATAGGTTTCTGTAGGGTTGAATCTGCTGAGGTGATGAAATGTGGAGACCCAAGCTATCGGTTATGGGAAGGGCTGAATCTGCTGAGGTGATGAAATCTGGAGACCCAAGCTATAGGTTTCTGTAGGTTTGAATCTTCTGAGTTGATGAAATCTGGAGACCCAAGCTATAGGTTTCTGTAGGGTTGAATCTTCTGAGTTGATGAAATCTGGAGACCCAAGCTATATGTTTCTGTAGGGCTGAATCTGCTGAGTTGATGAAATCTGGAGACCCAAGCTATAGGTTTCTGTAGGGTTGAATCTGCTGAGGTGATGAAATGTGGAGACCCAAGCTATAGGTTTCTGTAGGGCTGAATCTGCTGAGTTGATGAAATCTGGAGACCCAAGCTATAGGTTTCTGTAGGGCTGAATCTGCTGAGTTTATGTATGCGCTTTAGAAAGTTTTAATCATATATTATATTTTACAATTTGTATCATGTTAAATAGTAGCCACTATCAGGAGCCACCTTCAGTAATACCCATATACATTTATAACTGTCACTTTAGTGTTAGTTTTCTTCAATTCGTAGCTTACATTTTGCATCATTCAATTCCGTTTACCTTTCTTTTCTCTGTCAAGTCCGCGTAAGCTGTTCCTGGAGGTTGCTAGCATTAGCGGATCATGTTAGCCTAACGTTGTGCAATAATTAGGGACATTTGAATCATTATAAAACTCAAACCACACTAGCAGGTTAAACGTGGAGCCTAGTGCATGGTTCACCACGACTGGACCGTTGTCATACAGTTCCATGATTAGTTAGAATCAGGGCTGATATAGAAGGATTATTAGCCGCTTTTGAACTTGAATCAAACCACAGTTTTCTGTATTCATCAATATACAGTATTTCTTGTGTAAAGGCTCTCCAAACATTTTTATTAATGATTCATACTTTCATAACCCTAAAATATCCCTAAATAATCCACCAGTTGGTGCTGAAACGGAGACGAATACGCATAGAGGGCTTTCTTTCATTGATCCCTATATTCTGAACCCGATCTCTCGATGTATTCTATTGAGTCTGTCGAAAATGATAATTAAAGGTTCTGAAAGCTCTATTGAATGAAGTCTCCACGAGAGAATCTGTTGGCCAGCAAGTGGGAGGGCTTTCAGTGGTTGAATGAGATTTATTCAGAAAGCGTAAGGTAGCCACACCTGCAGAGCACCTTATGCAAATGAATAAGGTAAGTCCGAATACCAACTACTGAGAAGTGCATAGGAAAGGCGTGCGTGGTGAAGGCATGAATTCCTATGTCGGAATCAACCCCATTGTGATCTTTTAAAGGCAAAACTGAATCAAGGTTGTGCACTCCTACTCTGAAAAACATGATACAAATGGCCGCTGGTCCTAGATCTGTTTGTGAGTATAGGAGTTGTCAACTCAAGACAGAACAAAGAGATCTGGGACCAGGCTATAACCCATTCAATGAGATACTTTGATAATCATCTCCCAAATATCACTATTTTTAAACAAGCCATAGAATGTTGGTTGAAATTTCAATTTAATCCACCAGAAAAGCAGAACAAATAATATATACTAATACATTTAAAAAAATGTTAAAACATTATTTATAGATTTATTTTTATTTTTAAGTATATTCTTTGTAAACAATAAACAATATCATGAATAGGACTGGTGGAGTTATATCACACATGCAGCTAACAAAAATATCTGGAAATGTCTGCTCTACCCAAAATTACAACCAACTAATTGCAGCATTAGCGCAAAAATGGAAGAGGAAAGTGGAAAAAGTAGGGAACTTGTTTGTCGGCCCTGCATTAAAGACCATAATTGGTTAAAGAAAATTGTGATGAATAGAAAAGTATACCAGTTTCATTTAAGGACCAATACATTTACAGCTGTGCCATATAGATTGCAAAATAGTTTTAGATTTTCGGCACATGGTTAATGAACAGATATGCAAAACTACTCCGGATTCAAAACTTGGAAATTGTAGACCTCCACAAGTCTGGTTCTTCCTTGGGAGCAATTTCCAAATGCCTGAAGGTACCATGTTCATCTGTACAAACAATAGTACGCAAATATAAACACAGGAAAACACAGGAAAATTATGTGGATGGAAAATTATGTTGATATATTGAAGCAACATCTCAAGACATCCGTCAGGAAGTTAAAGCTTGGTCACAAATGGGTCTTCCAAATGGACAATGACCCCAAGCATACTTCCAAAGTTGTGGCAAAGTAGCTTAAGGACAATAAAGTTAAGGTATTGGAGTGGCCATCACAAAGCCCTGACCTCAATCCTATAGAAAATGTGTGGGCAGAACTGAAAAAGTGTGTGCGAGCAATGAGACCTACAAACCTGAGTCAGTTACACCAGCTCTGTCAGGAGGAATGGGCCAAAATTCACCCAATTTATTGTGGGAAGCTTGTGGAAGGCTATCCGAAACGTTTTTCCCAAGTTAAACATTTTAAAGACAATGCTACCAAGTACTAATTGAGTGTATGTAAACTTCTGACCCACTGGGAATGTGATGAACTAAATAAAATCTGAAATAAATCATTCTCTCTACTATTATTCTGACATTTCATATTCTTAAAATAAAGTGGTGATCCTAACTGACCTATGACAGGACATTTTTACAAGGATTAAATGTCAGGAATTGTTAAAAACGGAGTTTAAGTGTATTTGGCTAAGGTGTATGTAAACTTCCGACTTCAACTGTATAAGCTGTATAAGCTGTATAAGCTGGAAGTAGAAGCCTAAGCGTTGTTGTTCACTTGTTTACGCCAATTGGGGGAGGGGTGGTAGGGTTAGAAGTTAATAAAGGAAAGTATATTTTTTTTAAATGTGCGTATGTATGTATGTATGTATGTATGTATGTATGTATGTATACAGTAGAGTAGATGGTCTCAGTAGAGTACCAGCTGGTTGAGAGAATGCCAAGAGAGTGCAAAGCTGTCAAGGCAAAGGGTGGCTATTTTGAAGAATCTCAAATATTAAAAATATTTGGATTTTTTTGAACACTTTTTTGCTTACCACATGATTCCATATGTGTTATTTCATAGTTTTGACGTCTTCACCATTCTATAAAGTAGAAAATACAACAACAAAAACACCTTGAATGAGTAGGTGTGTCCAAACTTGACAGGTACTGTATGTATATTTGCAAACAAATATATGGGGGATTGGAAGTGATGCAAGCAATTACATTGATGGCAGCTACAATCTATCTGCAATATTAAAGCTGATATTCCCCTAAAAAAAGAATAATAATCAAGGTACTTGTAACGGCTGTGGGAAGAAGAGGACCAAGGTGCAGCGTGGATGTGTTCATACTTTCATTTGAACTGAACACTGAAATAACAACGAGAGCGAACGAAACAGTTCTGTCTGGTGAAAAAAACAGAAAACAACTACTCACAAAACACAGGTGGGAAAAGGCTACCTAAGTATGGTTCTCAATCAGAGACAACGATAGACAGCTGCCTCTGATTGAGAACCACACCCGGCCAAACACACAGAAATAGAAAACATAGAACACAAAACATAGAATTCCCACCCCAACTCACGCCCTGACCAAACCAAAATAGAGACATAAAAAGGATCTCTGAGGTCAGGGCGTGACAATACTTCTATATGATTTACAGTATCTGAGGGTCAGTTGGTCTACAAAAGATAATCTGAGTATCTGAGTAAAATCACCTACAACATCAACCATAATGACACGCCTCTGCAATGTTTCTCATCTGACCTCCTGTAAATCAGTGGTGTGTTTTTGTTGACCTCCTGTAAATCAGTGGTGTGTTTTTGTTGACCTGTAAATCAGTGGTGTGTTTTTGTTGACCTGTAAATCAGTGGTGTGTTTTTGTTGACCTGTAAATCAGTGGTGTGTTTTTGTTGACCTGTAAGTCAGTGGTGTGTTTTTGTTGACCTGTAAATCAGTGGTGTGTTTTTGTTGACCTGTAAATCAGTGGTGTGTTTTTGTTGACCTGTAAATCAGTGGTGTGTTTTTGTTGACCTGTAAATCAGTGGTGTGTTTTTGTTGACCTGTAAATCAGTGGTGTGATTTTGTTGACCTGTAAATGGGTGATGTGTTTTTGTTGACCTGTAAGTCAGTGGTGTGTTTTTGTTGACCTGTAAATCATGGTGTGTTTTTGTTGACCTGTAAATCAGTGGTGTGTTTTTGTTGAACATTCATGTCAACAATTAGAATGGATAATCACTTGGTTATAATTGGCTAGACTTTCTGGTTAATTGGGCTGTGTGATAGGGTGGCTCTAGATTTGGTCCATGTGAGTCATTTGATAAGGTCCATTTGACGCTGGGCTGGGGCTGAGGCACACACACACACACACACGCACACACACACACACACACACACACACACACACACACACACACACACAAACACCCTCTCAGGCTGCTCAGGGAGACCTCAGGGACAGTCTTGTTATTGATTGGAGAGCCATAAGTGGGTCAATGAGAATGAGTCTGTGTTCTAAATGGCACACTTTTCCCTACATAGTGTACTACCCTATGGGTCCTGGTCAAAAGTAGTGCACTCTAAGCCTATGGAGAATAGGGTGCCATTTGGGACACAGCATCATTCTCATTCTTGGTCAGCAGCCAGAGAGAGAGAGAGAAACTCTTTCCCGCTACAGAGACCATCTACTCTAATGTCTGGGCTTCATCCTCAGCATGCACCAACTGATGGCCCCTCCCCTCCCCTCCCGGTTTGGGGGGGGGGGGGGGTTACCCAGCTCTCCTTTAGAGCGGCAGACCTTTAACAATAAATACATTGCCATCAACCACTCATTACCAGCACAGATATATTACCTTCAAAAATATATGCCAAGTGTATGACCCCGAGGTTACAGGGAAGTTTGGCTCAGAGTACTCCTGCTTGCGTTCCAAATGGCACCCTATTCCCTATTGACCAGAGCCCAGGGAGGTTGAATAGGCCCTAAGAGAGGTAGGATAGGCCCTGAGAGAGGTAGGATAGGCCCTGAGAGAGGTAGGATAGGCCCTGAGAGAGGTAGGATAGGCCATCTGCCCTGATCAAAAGAAGTGCACTATATAGGGAATAGGGTGTCATTTGGGATGCAACCATATACAGAACCTACAGTATCTCTCTCTCTCTGGTGTCTTTGAACTGACCCAGATTAGAGAAAATGAAATATTTCCAGACCTGAGAGTTGAGAGTGATTACAGGACAGGTAATCAACTATCCCTAATGACTGAAATTTAATTGCAGCACTCAGTTAATACCCATCCCTGGCTGTGTTCCCCTTTGGCCTCCTATCTTTGATCCAGCCTCTCTGCCTCCCCTTTTCTCACAGCGTTTGCATATTTTCAGTGTACAGCGAGAACTCTTCTTATCTTAACTACTGAGATGTAAAACACAGCAGAGCAGCTGGCAGGCAGGCACTCTGTGAAAGAGGCAGGTCTGTGAGAGAGGGAAGTGTGTGTGTGTGTGTGTGTGTGTGTGTGTGTGTGTGTGTGTGTGTGTGTGTGGTGTGTGTGTGTGTGTGTGTGTGTGTGTGCGGCCTGCTACAGAAATATGTGCAGGGCCCAGTTTATGTGCAGGGCCCAATTTCACCAAATATCTATCTGCACCCTTTTTTAACTACCGTATTGACATTTTTAACAGGTTGACTATCATGCAACAGTATATACTGCATTGCTAAGAAGAATCATTTTTATTTAAAGATCCAGGTTAATAAATCATGAGTTGTAAATCACCAGGGGCCAGTTTTTCGAAAGTTATCTATTTTGATTTTGCCTATCGGTTAGGATTAAATGCATAGAAATATAGTGAATATAACAGAGCCCCCATCCAAGTCAATGATTTGTCCGTTCTATTCATTATTTTTCTAATGCTGTTGCATGATACAGTCAACCTATTAAAAATGTGAATAGAGTGCTGTAGTTAAAAAAGGGTGCTTCTCAGGGTGCTTCCCAAATGGAACCCTATTGACTATATAGGAAGCCGATTCTAGATTTAGTTTTGTTTTGGAGATGCTTAACGTGAGTCTGGAAGGAGAGTTTCCAGTCTAACCAGACACCTAGGTATTTGTAGTTGACCACGTATTCTAAGTCAGAGCCGTCCAGAGTAGTGATGCTGGACGGGTGGGCAGGTGCAGGCAGTGATCGGTTGAAGAGCATGCATTTAGTTTTACTTGCATTTATGAGCAGTTGGAGTCCATGGAAGGAGGGTTGTATGGCATTGAAGCTCGTCTGGTGGTTAGTTAACACAGTGTCCAAAGAGCAGTTGTGCACATAGGGCTCTGGTCAAAGGCTATGCACTATATAGGCAACAAAGCATCCTTCACTCATGCTGCCAAACATACCCTCGTAAAACTGACCATCCTACCGATCCTCGACTTCGGCGATGTCATCTGTAAAATAGCTTCCAACACTCTACTCAACAAATTGGATGCAGTCTATCACAGTGCCATCTGTTTTGTCACCAAAACCTCATACACTACCCACCATTACGACCTGTACGCTCTCGTTGGTTGGCCCTCGCTTCATACTCATCGCCAAACCCACTGGCTACAGGTTATCTACAAGTCTCTGCTAGGTAAAGCCCTGCCTTATCTCAGCTCACTGGTCACCATAGCAGCACCCACTCGTAGCACGCTCACTGGTCACCCCCAAAGCCAATTCCTACTTTGGTCGCCTTTACTTCTAGTTCTATGCTGCCAATGACTGGAACGAACTGCAAAAATCACTCAAGCTGGAGACACATATCTCCCTCACTAGCTTTAAGCCCAGCTGTCAGAGCAGCTCACAGATCACTGCACCTGTACATAGCCCATCTGTAAACAGCCCATCTATCTACCTCATCCCCATACAGTATTTATTTATTTATCTTGCTCCTTTGCACCCCAGTACCTCTACTTGCACATTTATCTTCTGCACATCTACCATTCCAGTGTTTAATTGCTATATTGCCACCATGGCCTATTTATTGCCTTAACTCCCTTATCTTACCTCATTTGCACTCACTGTATATATACTTTTTTTGCTACTGTATCATTGACTCTATGTTCTGTTTATTCCATGTGTAACTCTGTGTTGTTGTATGTGTCGAATTGCTATGCTTTATCTTGGCCAGGTCGCAGTTGCAAATGAGAACTTGTTCTCAACTAGCCTACCTGGCTAAATAAAGGTGAAATACATTTTTTAAAAATTAAAATCACACTGCACACTGCCCTATCCCACCTGGACAAGAGGAATACCTAAGTAAGAATGCTGTTCATTGACTACAGCTCAGCATTTCACCCTCCAGACCCTGGGTCTCGACCCCACCATGTGCAACTGGGTCCTGGACTGTCTGACAGGCCACCCCCAGGTGGTGAGGGTAGGAAACAACATCTCCACCCCGCTTATCCACAACAATGGGGCCCCACAAGGGTGCGTTCTCAGCCCTCTCCTGTACTACCTCTTCACCCATGACTGCGTGGCCTTGCACGCCTCCAACTCAATGATCAATTTTGTAAATGACACTACAGTGGTAGGCTTGATTACCAACAACAACGAGATGGCCTACAGGGAGAAGGTGAGGGTCCTCGGAGTGTGGTGTAAGGAAAATAACCTCTCACTCAACGTCAACAAAACAAAGGAGATGATCGTGGACTTCAGGAAACAGCAGAGCGAGCATCCCCCCATCCCATCGACGGGACAGTAGTGGAGATTGTAGAACGTTTTAAGCTCCTTGGCGTACACATCACGCAACAGCACCTCTTCAACCTCAGGAGGCTGAAGAAATTTGGCTTGTCACCGAAAACAATCACAAACTTTCACAGATGCACAATCGAGAGTATCCTGTCGGGCTGTATCACCGCCTGGTATGGAAACTTCTCCGCCCACAACCGCAAGGCTCTCCAGAGGGTAGTGCGGTCTGCACAACGCATCACCGGGGGGCAAACTACCTGCCCTCCAGGACACCTACTGCACCCGATGTCACAGGAAGGCCAAAAAGATTAAGGACAACAACCACCCTGCCTGTTCACCCCGCTACCATCCAGAAGACGAGGTCAGTACAGGTGCATCAAAGCTGGGACCGAGAGACTGAATAACAGCTTCTGTCTCAAGGCCATTAGACTGTTAAACAGCCATCACTAACATAGAGTGGCTGCTGCCAACATACAGACTCAAATCTTTTGCCACTTTAATACATTAAATAAATGGATTCAATAAAGGTATCACTAGTCACTTTAAATGATGCCACTTTAATAATGACTACATATCCTACATTATTCATCTCATATGTGTATACTGTATTCTATACCATCTACTACATCTTGCCTATGTCGCATGGCCATCGCTCATCCATATATTTATATGTACATATTCTTATTCATCCCTTTACATTTCTGTGTTTAAGGTAGTCATTGTGAATTTGTTAGATTACCTGTTAGATATCACTACACTGTCGGAACTAGAAGCACAAGCATTTCGCTACACTCGCATTAACATCTGCTAACCATGTGTACGTGACCAATAAGATTTGATTTGTTGTTTGGATGTTTCTTCACATCGTAATTTCTGTCTGCTGCATACTCATTGTGAATAGAATGCCTCACACATTTCTCCGGTAATGTACTGTGCTGTGACCTCTTGGTGACATTGTTTTCCTATTCCCTAAAAGTCTGTGGTTGACTCCAGCAGCTCCACAGCCTCCCTCAATTATTCTGATCAGAATCAACTGCTTTATCTGGGAATCAGCACCACAATGACTGAGACTGGAAATGATTAAATGAATAGTTTATGCATGCGTGATCTACGAACAGGATTTTTGATTTTATAGACAACTATATGAACCATATTAAATGAAAAACGGCGAGACAATAATTTGTATTTCCGACTGATAGCACTGATTGTAAGTATATGTTAGCCTACATACGCAAAGAATGAATTTGAGTACAATTGCATAGTGTTGTCTGTAAAGAAATCATACAAGTTCTTCCTATCTCATATCTTAGAGGCAGAGAGAGTAGATGATGTTGTAGTTTGGTTGAATTGTTCCTTGTCCAACCATTTGAATCCCCAGGTGGAGGTGGTCTCCTACAGACAGGTCCCCTCTCTCCCCAAGTCCCCAGGGACAGCTTTCCCCTGGCACGCTTAGATGGGAAGAAGAAAGAACCATACAGCTTCACCTTCTCCATACTACTAACTAACATGCATGCCAACCTAGTCGGTAGGTATACACCGTCTAACAAAATGCTTACTTGCAGGTTCCTTCTTAGACAATGCAACAGCAATTAGAAATAACAAAAGATAAGAATATGAACATAAAGTTAATGTGTCAGTAGAATAGAATAAAATGTTTAGCATCAGTACAATACAGGAAGGCACAATTTATAGTCCAGTGTTTACATGTGTTTTGGTGATTGGGAGGCAAGTGATTATCAAAAAAGAATGATAAGGGAACATACATGCTATACATGGCCAGACAACGCAGTCACAAATAAATGAACACAGTCACAAATAAATGAACACAGTCACAAACACATTAACACAGTCACAAACACATTAACACAGTCACAAACACATTAACACAGTCACAAACACATTAACACAGTCACAAATAAATTAAATCAGTCACAAATAAATTAAATCAGTCACAAACACATTAAAACAGTCACAAATAAATTAAATCAGTCACAAATAAATGAACCCAGGCAGAAATAAATTATTCGAAAGAGGAGTGAATTTCAAACAACCCAGGCCTACATACAGCTATAGATTGCATGTGTCTGCACAGGGTCTTAGTCATTTGTCCACATACAGGGTCAGAGAGAGGGAGAGGGAGACGTGAGGGGTATTGAGGACAGGAGAGGGGGATGGGTGAAGGAGGCGGACAGGGGGGAGGAGGGGGGGATGAGGGAGGGGGATGGATGGAGGAGAGGGGGATGGGGGAGGGAGGGAGGCGGACAGAGAAGAGGAGAGGGGGATGGGGAGGGAGGCGGACGGAGGAGAGGGGGATGGGGGATGGAGGTGGATGGAGGAGAGGGGGATGGGGGATGGAGGTGGATGGAGGAAAGGTGAGGGGATGGGGAGGGAGGGAGGGAGGTGGATGGAGGAGAGGAGAGGTGGATGGGGGAGGGAGGTGGATGGAGGAAAGGTGAGGGGATGGGGAGGGAGGGAGGTGGATGGAGGAGAGGAGAGGGGGATAGGGGAGGGAGGTGGATGGGGCAGGGAGGGAGGCGGACAAAGAAGAGGAGAGGGGGATGGGGAGGGAGGCGGACGGAGAGGGGGAGGGGGGAGGGAGGTGGATGGAGGAAAGGGGATGGGGAGGGAGGGAGGTGGATGGAGGAAAGGAGAGGGGGATGGGGAGGGAGGCGGACGAAGGAGAGGAAAGGGGGATGGGGAGGGATGTGTAAGTAAGGTGGACAGGAGAGGGGGGTGGGGGGAGGCAGACGGAGGAAAGGAGAGGGGGATGGGGAGGGAGATGTGAGGTGGACAGAGCAGAGGGATGGGGGAGGCCTGCATATAGATCCATGTCTGGGATGGAGCGTCACATGATCAAAGCCCCAGACTGCTCTTACGTTGCTAGAGAACTCTCAATAAGACAGGCAGAGATGACAGAGAAAGAAGATAAGGAACGAGGGAAGACCTAGAAGGAGAGGAATAGAGGAAGATAGAGGCGGTTGCGATCAGGAACAAGCTTATCAGTGGCATTGATTAGGCCGTTCGTGGTCAATGTGCGACGGATTAACAGATCACCTCCAGGTCCTGTGGTGTCTGTCTCACACACACACACAGACACATACACACATGCAGATGCACACAAACAAACACAGCCCAGCACTCCAGCTCTCCCCATGTCCAAACAGCAGATGGACAGCTGATATTTGTCATTGATGTTCATTACCTAGCGTGCCACTGGGTGACATTGTAAAGTCAATGGTGTAGGAGAGGCAGTATCCATGAAATACATATTATAAATATTGGTGGCTCTGGTCAAAAGTAGTGCACTATATAGTGAATAGTGTTCCCTTATCTCCGTCTAGCTTCATAAACAACCACTTCTTCACAGATTAGCCCCAGATTAACACGTCCGCTGGGAGATTGTCCCATGGTTGGGGAGGATATTTAGTCTTTATTGATGTCGTTAAATCCCGTGGGCTAGCATCATAGTAAACAATAGGGGAGGGATTTTTCACTCTCAGAGTTGACAGGCGGCGATATGGTATGAATCATGGCCAGTCTACTCTGTGACTGTGTGTGGAGAGACTGTATGGAGATTGTATCAACTGCTCATGCAAAACTATTCAGAGAACACATAACACCTTCACATCGTCACTCATGTCACCATAGAAACCTGATAACGACAGCATAACATTACTTAAACAATGTTGGAACACTGTGTAAGCGGGGAGGCGGTCTACTCTAACAAGTCTGTAATATAAACATACTTCTATACAGTGAAGAAGACAGACAGACAACCCTTCTGTCAGTTATTGTTTTCCCTCCATCTTATTCATTGTATTGAGATTGAGGAACAGAAATGACATGAACAACACATTTGGCCAATTAGTAGATTAGGTAAGCATTTTCCCATCCATTTTCCTTCTCTAAGCAGCAACAGGACAGTACGTGGTGATACTGAGAGCTGAAACTGGTTTCTCCTCTCCTGTCTGGCTGTTGCCTGAGGTTTATGAGAGCTGGGTTTCCAGACGTTTGAATTTGAAGCGCTTGGCTAAACGCCTCCAGAGCTGCACTACAGCTAGATGACTTGAGCGCCACCTACTGATTGTATTATCAGCATCCATGTCATCTCGGTTTTGGTCCATTCACATTTTTCCTTATACCTCTTCTATTTTTCTAGACAGACAGAATATTGACTTTTCCACTGGGCAGGTTAGTGTTAGCAGTCTCAGTTTCTGCTGTGGTGTCCACAATGTCTCTTACTAGTCCATTCCTCTCTCCAATGTTGCCAAATAGGGGTGAAGGTAAAACGTCCCACAGCTCCCTGAGGTCAGTAGTATAAAGCAGCTCCATCACATCAGAGCTTAGTGATGGAGCGTCTTACATCTTAACCTGCTGAAGAACAGCATGTACTTAGCATCCACTCAACATACCCCAAACACAGAGAGAGAGAGAGAGAGAGAGAGAGAGAGAGAGAGAGAGAGAGAGAGAGAGAAAGATAAAGCCCATTTGAATTGAATTGAGAGAGAGAGAGAGAAAGAGGGAGAGAGAGGCAACAACAAATTCAATCCCTTTTAGACAACTGGACAAAACGTTCACTGTATTAGTGAAGGTGTAAACTTGGCAGTAGAAAACCTAAACAGTATTTTTGATCTCTCAGCTTCCCTATCAAATCAAAAATTTCTAACAGAAAACCGAAGAAAATTAACAACAATGACAAATGGTTTGATGAAGAATGCAAAAACCTAAGAAAATAAATTGAGAAACCTATCCAACCAAAAACATAGACACCCAGAAAACCCGAGCCTACACCTTCACTATGGTCAATCACTAAAACAATACAGAAATACACTATGGAAAAAGAAGGAACAGCACGTCAGAAATCAGCTCAATGTATTTGAAGAATCCATAGACTTAACCTCTTCTGAGAAAATTGGAAAACTCTAAACAAACAACAGCATGAAGAGTTATCTATCTAAAATGGAAATTAACGGGTAAACCACTTCTCCAATATTTTGGGCCTTACATCAAAGAATAAACAGCAAAAACATATACATTATCAAATACAAATCTTAGAATCAACTATTAAAGACTCCAGAACCCACTGGATTCTCCTACTACATTGAATGAACTACAGGACAGAAACCCTCCAACCCAAAAATGCCTGGTGTGTTGATGTTATCCTCAATGAAATTCTAAAATATAAAGATAACAAATTCCAATTGACTATACTTAAACTCTTTAACATCATCCTTGGCTCTGGCATCTTCCCCAATATTTGGAACCAAGGACTGATCACCCCAATCCACAAAAGTGGAGACACATTTGACCCCAATAACTACCGTGGGATATGCATCAACAGCAACCTTTGGAAAATCCTCTGCGTTTTCATTAACAGCAGACTCATACATTTCCTAGGTGAAAACAATGCACTGAGCAAATGCCAATTGGATTTTTACCAAATTATCGTATGACAGATCACGTATTCACCCTGCACACCCTAAAAAACTAAAAACAAAGGCAAATTCTTCTCATGCTTTGTTGAATTCAAAAAATCTTTCGACTCAATTTGGCATGAGGGTCTGCTATACAAATTGATGGAAAGTGGTGTTAGGGGAAGAACATACGACATTATAAAATCCATGTACACGAACAACAAGTGTGCGGTTAAAATGGGGGGGAACACATTTCTTTCCACAGGGCCGTGGGGTGAGACAGGGATGAAACTTAAGCCCCACCCTCATAAACGTGTACGTATATCAATGAATTGGCGAGGGCACTAGAACAGTCTGCAGCACCCTTCCTCACCCTACTAGAATCTGAAGTCAAATGTCTACTATTTGCTGATGATCTGGTTGTTCTGTCACCAACCAAGGAGGGCCTACAGCAGCACCCAGATTCTGCACAGATTCTGTCAAACCTGGGACTTGACAGTAAATTTCGGTAAGACAAAAATAATGGTGTTCCAAAAAAGGTCCATCTGCCAGGACTACAAATAGAAATTCCATTTACACACCATTGCCCTAGAGCACACGAAAAACTATACATACCTCGGCCTAAACGTCAGCGCCACAGGTAACTTCCACAAAGCTGTGAACGTGTAACGTCTGTTGTCGGGAGAAGGAGAAGACCAAGGTGCAGCGTGGTAAGTATTCACAATACATTTTAATCAATGCGAATACTTGAACAAAAAACAACAAAACGACAAACGAACAGTTCTGCAACAGAAAACAACTACCCACAACCCATAGTGGGAAAACAGGCTGCCTAAGTATGGTTCTCAATCAGAGACAAGGATTGACAGCTGCCTCTGATTGGGAACCATACCAGGCCAAACACCTAGAAATATAACACAGAACAAAACATAGAATGCCCACCCCAACTCACGCCCTGACCAAACTAAAATAGAGACATAAAAAAGGAACTACGGTCAGGACGTGACAGTACACCCCCTCAATCCCCCCCCCCCCCCCCCCCCCCCCCCCCCGCCAAAAGTGCGGACTCCGCAAAACCTAAAACCATAGGGGAAGGTCTGGGTGGGCATCTGTCCGCGGTGACGGCTCTGGCGCGAGACGTGGACCCCACTCCACCTTAGTCTTGGCCCCCTTTAGGTGGCGCCTTTGGAGTGGCAACCCTCGCCGCCGACCCCAGACTGGGGACCCTTGCAGCGGACCCTGAATAGACAGGAGACTCTGGCAGCGCCGGATAGATGGGAGACTCTGGCAGCGCCGGACAGGCGGAAGACTCTGGCAGCTCTGGAGTGAAGGGCGACTCTGGCAGCTCCGGAGTCCAGAGTGAAGGGCGACTCTGGCAGCTCCGGAGTGAAGGGCGGCTCTGGCAGCTCCGTACTGATGGGCGGCTCTGGCAGCTCCGGACTGACGGGCGGCTCTGGCAGCTCCGGACTGACGGGCGGCCCTTGCAGCTCCTGACTGACGGGCGGCTCTGGCAGCTCCAGACAGGAGGGAGAACCTGGATGGAGGAGACGGAGAGACAGCCTGGTCCTCGGAGGAGGCACAGGATAGACCGGGTCGTGGAGGCGCACTGAAGGTCTCGAACTAAGGACCTGCACAACCCTTCCTGGCTGGATGGTGATTTTAGACTGGCACGTGCGGGGCACAGGCACAGGACGCACTGGGCTGTGCAGACACACAGGAGACACAGTGCGCAGAGCCGACGCAGGATATCCTGGCCCGAGGAGACGTACTGGCTGTCTTGAGAGCAGGGCTGGCACCATCCCCCTGGCTGGATCCTCACCCTAGCCCGGCAGATGCGGGGAGCTGGGATGTAGCGTACCAGGCTAAGAATGCGTACTGGAGACATCGTGCGCTCCACTGCATAACACAGTGCCTGACCAGTACGACGCCCGGTAATCACGGGGGGTTGGCTCAGGTCTCCAACCTGTCTGCCACACTCCCCGTGTGCCCCCCCCAATTTTTTGGGGGGGGGGGCTGCCTCTCGGGCTTCCTTGCCAGCCGTGTTCGTGTTGCCAACTTCATTCTCCGGTATCCCTCCTCGCACTGTTCCAGATAATCCCAGGCGGGCTCCGGCACTCTCCCTGGGTCGACCGACCACCTCGCTATCTCCTCCCAGGTTGTCTCATACTCCAGATAGCGCTGCTCACCTGTCCAGGAGTCCCTTTCACCACGCTGCTTGGTCCTTTGGTGGTGGGTAGTTCTGTAACGTCTGTTGTCAGGAGAAGGAGAAGACTTGAACAAAAAACAACAAAATGACAAACGAACAGTTCTGCAAGGTGCAATACACAAAACAGAAAACAACTACCCACAACCCATAGTGGGAAAACAGGCTGCCTAAGTATGGTTCTCAATCAGAGACAAGGATTGACAGTTGCCTCTGATTGGGAACCATACCAGGCCAAACACCTAACACAGAACAAAACATAGAATGCCCACCCAACTCACGCCCTGACCAAACTAAAATAGAGACATAAAAAAGGAACTAAGGTCAGGACGTGACAGAACGATCTGAAAGACAAGACAAGAAGGGTCTTCAATGCCATCAAAAGGAACATAAAATTCAACATACCAATTAGGATCTGGCTAAAAATACTTGAATCAGTTATAGAACCCATTTCTCTTTATGGCTGTGAGGTCTGGGGTCCACTCACCAACCAAGAATTCACAAAATGGGACAAAAAACAAATTGAGACTATGCATGCAGAATTGTGCATAAGTATCCTCTGTGTACAACATAAAACACAAAATAATGCATGCAGGGCAGAATTAGGCCAATACCCACTAATTATCAAAATCCAGAAAATATAATTTAAATTCTACAACCACCTAAAAGGAAGCAATTCTCAAACCTTCCATAACAAAGCCATCACCTACAGAGAGATGAACATGAAGAAGAGTCCCCTAAGCAAGCTGGTCCTGGAGCTCTGTTCACAAACACAAACACACCCCACAGAGCCCCAGGAGAGCAGCACAATTAGACCCAACCAAATCATGAGAAAACAAAATGATAATTACTTGACACATTGGAAATAATTAACAAATAAACTGAGTAAACTAGAATGCTATTTGTCCCTAAACAGAGTAGAGAGTGGCAGAATACCTGACCACTGTGAATGACCCAAAATTAAGGAAATCTTTGACTATGTGTAGACTCAGTGAGCATAGCCTTGCTTTTGAGAAAGGCCTGGCTCTCAAGGGAAGACTTCCTAACCTCCTGCCAAATGTATGGCCATATTTAAGAGACATATTTGTAAATACAACTCATACTTATTTTTTTATGTATTTTCCCTTTTGTACTTTAACTATTTGCACATAATATGACATTTGTAATGTCTTTATTATTTTGGAACTTTTGTGAGTGTAATGTTTACTGTTCATTTGTTTTGTTTATTTCATTTTTGTTATTGTCTAGTTCACTTGCTTTGGCAATGTTAACATATGTTTCCCATGCCAATAAAGCCCTTAAATTGAAATTGAATTGAACTGAGAGAAGGGAGAGAGAGAAGAAAGAGAGAGAGAGAGAGAGAGAAAGAGAAAGAGAAAGAGAGAGAGAGAGAGAGAGAGAGAGAGAGAGAGAAAGAGAAAGAGAAAGAGAGAGAGAGAGAGAGAGGAGAGAGAGAGAGAGAGAGAGAGAAAGAGATAGAGAGAGAGAGAAAGAGAGAGAGAGAGAGAGAGAGAGAGAGAGAGAGAGAGAGAGAGAGAGATAAAGCCTTGTTTAAATTAAATTGAGAGAGAGAAAAAGAGATAGAGAGATTTGTGTATTATCTATTTCACTTGCTTCGGCAATGTAAACATATGTTTCCCATGCTAATAAAGCCCTTCAAATTGAAATTGAACTGAGAGAGAGAGAGAGAGAGAGAGAGAGAGAGAGAGAGAGAGAGAGAGAGAGAGAGAGAGAGAGAGAGAGAGAGAGAGAGAGAGAGAGAGATGAGAAACTCCAACAAGTGACTTTGCAGTCTCTCTGTAAACTCATTGGTTTCACTCAGTGGGGAGTGGGCTCAGGGCTGGGGTTTATTTGACTGTTTACTCCCCCAGCAGGCCACAGTGTTCAGTCAGAAGACCGCAGGTCAGTCTAGCCACAATTGGTCACAGTGGATTGATTCAGACTGTTTGTCTGCTTCTCCCTCTGGTTCTCTCTTTTAATCTCCAATCTCTCTCTCTCTCAATTCAATTCAAAGGGCTTTATTGGCATGGGAAACATATAATTACTTTACCAAAGCAAGTGAAATAGATAATAAACCAAAGTTAAATTAATAATTCAAAATTATCAGTAAACTTTACACTCAAAAGTTTCAAAGGAATATAAACATTTTAAATGTCATGTTATGGTTATGTACAGTGTTATAACGATGAGAAATAGTACATAATGGGAAAGTAAATAAACATAAGTATTTACAATGGTGTTTGTTCTTCACTGGCTGACATTTTCTTGTGGCAACAGGTCACAAATATTGCTGCTGTGATGGCACACTGTGGTATTTCACCTAGTAGATATGGGAGTTTATCAAAATTAGATTGTTATGGAATTCTTTGTGGGTCTGTGCAATCTAAGTGCAATGTGTCTCTAAATTGTCATATATTTGGCAGGAGGTTAGGAAGTGCAGCTCAGTTTCCACCTCATTTTGTGGGCAGAGTGCACATAGCCTGTCTTCTCTTGGGAGTCAGGTCTGCCTATGTCGGCCTCTCTCAATAGCAAGGCTATGCTCACTGAGTCTGTACATACAAAGCTTTCCTTAATTTTCGGTCAGTCACAGTGGCCAGTCACATACTGTCAATGTGTACTCTCTGTTTAGGGCCAAATAGCATTCCAGTTTGCTCTGTTTCTTGTTAATTCTTTCCAATGTTCCAAGTAATTATCTTTTTGTTTTCTCATGATTTGGTTGGGTCTAATTGTGTTGCTGTTGCTTTCCTGGGGCTCTGTGGGGTCTGGTTGTGTTTGTGAACAGAGCCCCAGGACCAGCTTGCTTAGGCGACTTTTCTCTAGGTTAATATCTCTGTAGGTGATGGCTTTGTTATAGAAGGTTTGGGAATCGCTTCCTTTTAGGAGGTTGTAGAATTTGCCGGCTCTTTTCTAGATTTTGAGCGGGTAGCGGGTATCGGCCTAACTCTGAGTAATATACTCCTCTACAGTTGTGTGGTATTGGATTCCAAGAGCATCTCTCTCTCTCTCGCTCTCTCTCTCTCTCTCTCTTGCTAGCCCCTCTATCATTTTTTAACTCTCTGTCCTTTACATTGTCTGTTGCTGTTTTCTGTTTCCTGTTTCCATGTCCTCACTCCCTACCATTTCTCTTTCTCTCCCTCCATCTCACCCTCTCTCTCTCCCTCCCTATCCATTGATATGCATGGCAGGAGCCCTGGGCAGGAGGTGGGGGAGGAGATGAGGAGGCTGGGTTTGTATAAAGTGTTTGTGCATCACCACAGGAAATTCCTGCTGGTGTGTCGGCAGGCTTTATCACAGCCTGACAGAAGCCAGTGCCCGGGGTGAAAGCGGGCAGGCGCCCCTGCCGTGGGGCTCAGCGGCATCCCTCCTTTCAAGGCCCCATGGGTTGCAGTGAGTCACAAATTAATCGGGCACCAGGCTGGGGCACCTCTAGAGAAGGCAGGACCCGAGAGTAGGGGAGCAGTGGATGGATGAAAGATTTGGGTTGGAGCAATGAGCTGAAGGTATGTGACTTATGGCTTGTATGAGCACAGTTAAATAGAATACTGTTAGCAAGGAAATGTGTGATGTGTCAGCATTTGAATTTATAGAGGACCTTGAAGTGCATGAAGAACATCTCATTGTCTAACATTGAAATCAAATGTATTAACTTCTAAGGCATGCCACCATTAAATACGATTGCAATAGAATTACAGTATATTTCCCTCTCTGTTTGGTTATCTCACCTCTCTCACACAACATATTAGCGAAAGTCTTTTTCAAGTTGTCGTTATCAAACACACCCGACTTCTTTCGTTTTAGAACTCTGTTGCTGCTGCGTGTCCCAGTGGTTCCCCTCCCCTGGTGTTGAATTCTGCAATCACAGTCCCTGCCTGAGTCCCACATGGCACCCTATTCCCTACATAGTGCACTACTTTTGACCAAAGCCCTATGGCACTATATAGGTAATAGGGTGCCATTGGTGACGCATACCCAGCCTCCCTCTAATCTGGCTCCTGTGTTGCCAGGCACCAGGGGCCCCAGGAGCCCCTCTCTCGCTGCCCAGGGCTTCCCCTCTTACTCTGGGGCTCCTCTGGGGGCAAGGGAGGGGAGGCTGTTGCTGAGGCTTATCTGCTCCCTCTCAGCAATCCCCCCCCCCCCCCCCACCCCTGTAGCCTAGCTAGTCCCAGCCTCAAGAACTCTGTATTTCAGTCACAGATCGAACATCAACCCCAGCAATAGTCCCAACCCAATAGCCTCAGTCCCAGCCAATCTTAGCCGCAACCTCAGCACTAGCTCAAGCCCTAGCCCAATCTATACCCAGCCTTAGCCCCAGCCAACCCCAACCTTTCCCCTCTAAACAAGGTCTAGCCCCAGACCCAGTCCCAACCCCAGCCACAGCCCCAGGACTATAAACTGCCCCACAGCCCTTTCCCCAGTACCCGCCTGGTAACACAACCCCAGCCCCCAGCCTGGCCCACAGACCCAGCTCCCCATGCAGCTCTAGCCTGAGCCCCATCTGTACAGCTCGTCACTGAGCCAGGCTCCAGCTCTGTCTGTGGCTGGTCCCTTCTTAAATGGCACCCTATTTCCTATATAGTGTACTACTTCTGAACAGAGCACTGTGGGCCCGGGGGTCAAAAGTGGTACACTATATAGGTAACAGGGTGCCATTTGGGACACAGGTGCTGTGTCTGCTCTGTCTCCACCCAGACTGGCACCAGGACCAGTCAGGCAGGGCACTCCTTTCAGACACACCCTGCTGCTGCCTCCCTCCATTACATCGGACAAGGCCTGGACGACGGGCAAGTAGAGGAGTTGGCACCTCCAGCTGCCCCAGCCTGTCTGGGCTAGTCAGACCACAGAGCCAAACCACAGAGGCAGCAGTAGGTGCACTTCCATTCCCAAACAATGTGAGAACAGAGAGAGAGAGAGAGAGAGAGAGAGAGAGAGAGAGAGAGAGAGAGAGAGAGAGAGAGAGAGAGAGAGGGTTGAGAGGAGACAAATGAGAGAGGGAGGAGAGAGGAGGAGAGAAAGGGGGTAGAGAGGAGACAAATGAGAAAGGGAGGAGAGAGGAGGAGAGAGAGAGCAAGTGAGAGAGGAGAGAGGAGGGAGAGAGGAGGAGGGAGAGAGGAGGAGAGAGAAAGCAAGTGAGAGAGGAGAGAAAGAGAGAGGAGGGAGAGAGAGGGAGGGAGAGAGGAGAGAGAAAGAGAGAGGAGGGAGCAAGAGGAGGTGAGAGAGGAGAGAGAAATGAGTGAGGGAGAGGAGGTGAGAGAGTAGAGAGAAAGGAATGAGCGAGGAAGAGAGGGAGGGAGAAGAAGGCAGAGCAGAAAGAGAGAGAGATTATCAGTGACCTCATCTATGTCGTAGTGCAGTTTAGAGGAAATAACAGTAATCAGTGTGTTTGGTTTTGTTGTGTTTACTCTTCAGCCTTGTGTTGGATATATTTTTCAACACTACTGCTCTAATTACAACCCAGAGGATCAGAGGTCTTCAACGAGAGACTCATCTCTCGTATACTGTACTCTCTGTACCATTAGAAAGTACACTCTTTCCACCAAAAGGGTTCTTCGGCTGTCCACATAATCCTTTTTGGTTCCAGGTAGAACTCGCTGTGGAAAGGGTTTTACATGGAACCAAAAGGGTTCTACCAGAAAATAAAAAGTGTTCTTCAAAGGGTTCTCCTATGGGGACAGTACAATAATTATTTCAGGTAGTAGATACCTTTTTTTTCAAAGAGTGTACTGTAGTT
The DNA here is from genome assembly GCF_057628025.1 of Oncorhynchus mykiss. NCBI lineage: Eukaryota > Metazoa > Chordata > Actinopteri > Salmoniformes > Salmonidae > Oncorhynchus > Oncorhynchus mykiss. The sequence continues at coordinate 14,747,236 of NC_143029.1, forward strand.
GTCAGGCCTGGTACTGTTGTATTGTTGATTATCTCAATCTCATCTCTTACCATTACGTTTACTAATCTCTTTATCACTAATATTATATCAATCTATGCTGCACTTTCAATCTGTACTTCCCTCAATCTAACTACTGCATAACTAACTGTATATATATTAGATTACAGAAGCAGGAGAAATTTATAGATTTACCCACAACTTGTGACATTTACTTGTATTTGGTCAATGACAAGGTAATGCTTTTGTAACCTACATTCATCTGCAATATTCTGTACATTTGTGACTCTGCTTTTGTAGATAATAATTCTATGTCAAGGCCATGGTCCCAGCTGGGGGTCTCTCTAATGGTCATTCATGAACCAAAGACAGTCATTGAAGTATGGTTAGCACTGCCCGCCTGTGAACTTTAAGACATAATTATACATTATATCTCCCTAATGAGAGTCATTCTAGACCCGTATCGTTTCACATACGACTGGCAACACTTCTTCACAGTCTGCATCCCAAATGACGCCCTATAGGTGCCCATTGGTCTCTGGTCAAAAGTAGTGCACTATGTAGGGAATATGGTGCCATTTGGGATGCACTCATACTGAAAGAACTGGACCATTTTATCCATACTGAATTTTAAAAGGACTACAACCTCCAGTAGTCATCGACTACCTTCTGCCACTTAGCAACTGTAGGTCCGATCCCAACCAGTTAAACAGGCCATCCATAGGTTAGGAGCAGCCTATTAAGAGGAATCATGCAAGCATTACAGGTTCCATTAAAGAGCTGTCTCCTTATCGCAGTGTCCCTGGGGCAGCATCCCAAATGGCGCACTATTGCCTATATAGTGCACTATTTTTATGACCTCTAATACTTCTGACCATCTCTAATACTACCTACCATCTCTAATACTACTGACCACCTCTAAAACTACTGACCACCTCTAAAACTACTGACCATCTCTAAAACTACTGACCATCTCTAATACTACTGACCACCTCTAAAACTACTGACCATCTCTAATACTGACCATATCTAATACTGACCATCTCTAATACTACTGACCATCTCTAATACTACTGACCACCTCTAATACTGACCATATCTAATACTGACCATCTCTATTACTACTGACCATCTCTAATACTACTGACCATCTCTAATACTCATCATCTCTATTTCTGACCATCTCTAATACTACTGACCATCTCTAATACTACTGACCATCTCTAATACTGACCATCTCTAATACTGCTGACCATCTCTAATACTACTGACCATCTCTAACACTGACCATCTCTAATACTACTGACCATCTCTAATACTGACCATCTCTAATACTGCTGACCATCTCTAATACTACTGACCATCTCTAATACTGACCATCTCTAATACTACTGACCATCTCTAATACTACTGACCATCTCTAATACTGACCATCTCTAATGCTAATGACCATCTCTAATACTACTGACCATCTCTAATACTACTGACCATCTCTAATACTACTGACCATCTCTAATACTACTGACCATCTCTAATACTGACCATCTCTAATACTACTGACCATCTCTAATACTACTGACCATCTGTAATACTACTGACCATCTCTAATACTGACCATCTCTAATACTGACCATCTCTAATACTACTGACCATCTCTAATACTACTGACCATCTCTAATACTGACCATCTCTAATACTGACCATCTCTAATACTACTGACCATCTCTATTACTACTGACCATCTCTAATACTACTGACCATCTCTAATACTACTGACCATCTCTAATACTGACCATCTCTAATACTACTGACCATCTCTAATACTACTGACCATCTCTAATACTGACGACCTATAATATTGTAATTGTAATTGTAATGCAGACCACTCATTTACTAACTAGATTTATCTCTCAAGTCAACAGGATTGCAGTTTACTCCCAGTGTGTGAGTGCGCGCTCCTCTCTGAGTCAGTGTGGATAAAGTTTTTCAGACACACTCAGTTACCCTGGGGGGGCTTTTTATGCGCTGTAATTATTGCCAGGGAGAGCCCCCCCCCCCCCCCCCCCCCTCGCTCTTGCTCTCTCTCTCTCTTGCATGCTGCTCTAATCGTGTGAATGGGCTCGGCCATGTGTAGGGCAGTGGGTGACTGACTGCAACCTATAGCCTTCATAAATACAAAAATAATTTGAGCCCAAAGGAGAGAAAAAGAGGAAAGTCCCTCTTTTGGCTTTTGGGAGAATCAAAGGTACAGCTGGCCTATTCTATCCTGAAGCATGGCCTGTGTTAGCATGGCCTGTGTTAGCCTGGCTGTGACACACTGGTCTGGGCAGGAGTCCGTTGTTATTGCAGTATTTGCGCAGAAGTTAACTTGAGCTTTGATCTCTCAAATGTTAGTAAAAAAGCACATCCCCTTCATTATCCACGCATTGTGCCGTGTGCCGACAACATCAAAATAGCCTTTCCAGACTCTAAAGTCCGGAGGACTCTGGGTAAAGTGTCAGCCAGAATATGCCTACGTGCCAAAGACACCAACAAGTCAGGCTAGGGTACCAGATAGGTGGGGGGGTACCAGATAGGTTGGAGGGTACCAGATAGGTGGGAGGGTACCAGATAGGTGGGAGGGTACCAGATAGGTGGGGGGGTACCAGATAGGTGGGAGGGTACCAGATAGGTGGGGGGGTACCAGATAGGTGGGGGGGTACCAGATAGGTGGGAGGGTACCAGATAGGTGGGGGGGTACCAGATAGGTGGGGGGGTACCAGATAGGTGGGAGGGTACCAGATAGGTGGGGGGGTACCAGATAGGTGGGAGGGTACCAGATAGGTGGGAGGGTACCAGATAGGTGGGGGGGTACCAGATAGGTGGGAGGATACCAGATAGGTGGGGGGGTACCAGATAGGTGGGGGGGTACCAGATAGGTGGGGGGGGTACCAGATAGGTGGGGGGGTACAAGATAGGTGGGAGGGTACCAGATAGGTGGGGGGGGTACCAGATAGGTGGGGGGGTACCAGATAGGTGGGAGGGTACCAGATAGGTGGGAGGGTACCAGATAGGTGGGGGGGTACCAGATAGGTGGGAGGGTACCAGATAGGTGGGGGGGTACCAGATAGGTGGGAGGGTACCAGATAGGTGGGGGGGTACCAGATAGGTGGGAGGGTACCAGATAGGTGGGGGGGTACCAGATAGGTGGGGGGGGTACCAGATAGGTGGGAGGATACCAGATAGGTGGGGGGGTACCAGATAGGTGGGAGGGTACCAGATAGGTGGGGGGGTACCAGATAGGTGGGAGGGTACCAGATAGGTGGGGGGGTACCAGATAGGTGGGGGGGTACCAGATAGGTGGGAGGGTACCAGATAGGTGGGGGGGTACCAGATAGGTGGGAGGGTACCAGATAGGTGGGGGGGTACCAGATAGGTGGGAGGGTACCAGATAGGTGGGAGGGTACCAGATAGGTGGGAGGGTACCAGATAGGTGGGGGGGTACCAGATAGGTGGGGGGGTACCAGATAGGTGGGAGGGTACCAGATAGGTGGGAGGGTACCAGATAGGTGGGGCGGTACCAGATAGGTGGGAGGGTACCAGATAGGTGGGGGGGTACCAGATAGGTGGGAGGGTACCAGATAGGTGGGGGGGTACCAGATAGGTGGGAGGGTACCAGATAGGTGGGGGGGTACCAGATAGGTGGGGGGGTACCAGATAGGTGGGAGGATACCAGATAGGTGGGGGGGTACCAGATAGGTGGGAGGATACCAGATAGGTGGGAGGGTACCAGATAGGTGGGAGGGTACCAGATAGGTGGGAGGGTACCAGATAGGTGGGGGGGTACCAGATAGGTGGGGGGGTACCAGATAGGTGGGGGGGTACCAGATAGGTGGGAGGGTACCAGATAGGTGGGGGGGTACCAGATAGGTGGGAGGGTACCAGATAGGTGGGGGGGTACCAGATAGGTGGGAGGGTACCAGATAGGTGGGGGGGTACCAGATAGGTGGGGGGGTACCAGATAGGTGGGAGGATACCAGATAGGTGGGGGGGTACCAGATAGGTGGGAGGATACCAGATAGGTGGGAGGGTACCAGATAGGTGGGAGGGTACCAGATAGGTGGGAGGGTACCAGATAGGTGGGGGGGTACCAGATAGGTGGGGGGGTACCAGATAGGTGGGGGGGTACCAGATAGGTGGGAGGGTACCAGATAGGTGGGGGGGTACCAGATAGGTGGGAGGGTACCAGATAGGTGGGGGGGTACCAGATAGGTGGGAGGATACCAGATAGGTGGGAGGGTACCAGATAGGTGGGGGGGTACCAGATAGGTGGGAGGGTACCAGATAGGTGGGGGGGTACCAGATAGGTGGGGGGGTACCAGATAGGTGGGGGGGTACCAGATAGGTGGGGGGGTACCAGATAGGTGGGAGGGTACCAGATAGGTGGGGGGGGTACCAGATAGGTGGGGGGGTACCAGATAGGTGGGAGGGTACCAGATAGGTGGGGGGGTACCAGATAGGTGGGGGGGTACCAGATAGGTGGGGGGGTACCAGATAGAAAACCCGGGATAGGTGGGGGGGTACCAGATAGAAAACCCGGGTACCAGATAGGTGGGAGGGTACCAGATAGGTGGGGTCCGAGTTTGGGAAACCCTTAAAGGTAAAAAAGGAATAAGCAGAAATTCTCAGCTTTCCGCAGACACCGTGCTTTTGCAGATAGGGGCTACCGGTCTCATACCAGACTGCTTTGAATAAAACACATCTAATAGGGTCCACAAATATGAGGACTTTACGTTTAAGAGGTTAAATCACAGAAGAAATAAACAGGCTTAAGATTAATGTGACTAGGTTTAAACTCACATTTTGCCCTTCTCTCTCTAGCCCGCAACTTTGTTTTCAATGAGTAATCATTTCAGATAGTCTCAGTGTTAAATTACAGTTGCTAGTGAAAGTCTACACACATAGTGTGCCTTAAAAAAAATTTAAAAAGCGATTGCATTAGATGTTTTTACTATCGATCTACACAACCCTACTCCACATTTTCAAAGTGACAGAAAAATGATAGAACATTTTCCAAATTACTACAAAATACAAAATGAGGATACATTGATAGTGTATGTCTTCACAGCCTAGAGTTAATACCTGGTGGAGGCACCTTTGGCAGCCATTCATAATATTCTACCACAACTACCACAATTTAGAGGAAAACCCGCCTCAGTATTCTGAAAACCTAACCCTGGGATAGAGCGGCACAACTACCCACATTTTAATGCCAAAGACACACTAAAATGGCTTTTCAGCAGTTGTGTAAATTATTTAAGTAAAAATCCTTTAAAGTATTTAAGTCCATTTTTGAGGTATCTGTAATTTACTTTACTATTTGTATTTTTTGACAACTTTTACTTTTACTTCACTACGTTTCTAAAGAAAATAATGTACTTTTTACTTCATACATTCTCCCTGACACCCAATAGTACTCGTTACATTTTGAATGCTTAGCAGGACAGGAAAATGGTCTAATTCACACACTTATCCAGAGAACATCCCTGGTCATCCCTACTGCCTCTGATCTGGTGGACTCACTAAACAGAGAACATCCCTGGTCATCCCTACTGCCTCTGATCTGGCAGACTCACTAAACAGAGAACATCCCTGGTCATCCCTACTGCCTCTGATCTGGTGGACTCACTAAACAGAGAACATCCCTGGTCATCCCTACTGCCTCTGATCTGGCAGACTCACTAAACAGAGAACATCCCTGGTCATCCCTACTGCCTCTGATCTGGTGAACTCACTAAACAGAGAACATCCCTGGTCATCCCTACTGCCTCTGATCTGGAGGACTCACTAAACAGAGAACATCCCTGGTCATCCCTACTACCTCTGATCTGGAGGACTCACTAAACAGAGAACATCCCTGATCATCCCTACTGCCTCTGATCTGGAGGACTCACTAAACAGAGAACATCCCTGGTCATCCCTACTGCCTCTGATCTGGTGAACTCACTAAACAGAGAACATCCCTGGTCATCCCTACTGCCTCTGATCTGGAGGACTCACTAAACAGAGAACATCCCTGGTCATCCCTACTACCTCTGATCTGGAGGACTCACTAAACAGAGAACATCCCTGGTCATCCCTACTGCCTCTGATCTGGAGGATTCACTAAACAGAGAACATCCCTGGTCATCCCTACTGCCTCTGATCTGGTGGACTCACTAAACAGAGAACATCCCTGGTCATCCCTACTGCCTCTGATCTGGAGGACTCATTAAACAGAGAACATCCCTGATAATCCCTACTGCCTCTGATCTGGCGGACTCACTAAACACATGCTTCATTTGTAAATGATGTCTGAGTGTTGGAGTGTGACCCTGTAAATTAAAAAAACAAGAAAATGCTTTGTTTAATATAATTAATTGAAATTATTTATACTTTTACTTTTACTTTTAATACTTAAGTATATTTGGGCAATTACATTTACTTTTGATACTTAAGTCAATTTAAAATCAAATTATTTCAGACATTTACTCAAGTAGGATTTTACTGGGTGACTTTTACTTTTACTAGTCATTTTCAATTAAGGTATCTTTACTTTGACTCAAGTATGACAATTTGGCACGTTTTCCACCACTGCTTTCCAGGAGGTGTTGAGTGTTCCTAAATGGTCCGCTCTCAGTCCTGACTTACTGTACAGTGCCTTCAGAATATATTAATAACCCTTGAATTATACACACTACCCCATAATGACAAAGTGAAAACATACGTTTAGAAATTGTTGCTAACTTAAATTGAAATGCAGAAATATCTTATTTACATAAATATTCACAGCCCTGAGTCAGTACTTTGTAGAAGCACATTTGGCAGTGATTACAGATGTGCCTTTCTGGTTACAGTCTCTAAGAGCTTTCCACACCTGGATTGTATCACATTTGCATATTATTCTTTTCAAAATTCTTCAAGCTCTGTCAAATTGGTTGTTGATCATTGCTAGACAGCCATTTTCACGTCTTGCCAGAGATTTTCAAGTAGATTTAAGTCAAAACTGTGATCCGTCCAGTGTAAATTTGTAAATGTAAAGATTGTGCAAGGGGTGTGTCGACTTTCACTAGGCACTGTCAATATGGATAGGGAAAAAGAAAGCTATTTCAGTGTGTGGAGAGCAACGGATGGCCGTTGGCACCTTAATTGGGCAGGACAGCTCATTTTATTTTTGATTTATTTAACTAGGCATGTCAGTTACAAACAAATTCTTATTTTCAATGACAGCCTAAGAACAGTGGGTTAACTGCCTTATTCAGGAACAGAACTACAGATTTTTACCTTGTCAGCACAGGGATTCAATCTTGCAACCTTTTTAATTTTATTTCACCTTTATTTAATCAGGTAGGCAAGTTCTCATCTGCAACTGCGACCTGGCCAAGATAAAGCATAGCAACTCGACACATACAACAACACAACACCTGGAATAAACAAAACATAGTCAATAATACAGCAGAACAAAAGAAAACAAAACGTCTATATAGACTCTATATCTCTATATCCCTATCTCACTCTATATTATAGAGTGAGTGCAAATGAGGTAAGATAAGGGAGTTAAGGCAATACATTGGCCATGGTGGTGAAGTAATTACAATATAGCAATTACACACTGGAATGGTAGATGTGCAGAAAATGAATGTGCAAGTAGAGGTACTGGGGTGCAAAGGAGCAAGATAAATAAATAAATACAGTATGGGGATGAGGTAGGTAGATAGATTGGCTGTTTACAGATGGGCTATGTACAGGTGCAGTGATCTGTGAGCTACTCTGACAGCTGGCGCTTAAAGCTAGTGAAGGAGATATGAGTCTCCAGCTTCAGCGATTTTTGCAGTTCGTTCCAGTCATTGGCAGCAGAGAACTGGAATGAAAGACGACCAAAGGAGGAATTGGCTTTGGGGGTGACCAGTGAGATATACCTGCTGGAGCGCGTGCTACGAGTGGGTGCTGCTATGGTGACCAGTGAGCTGAGATAAGGTGGGGCTTTACCTAGCAGAGACTTGTAGATGACCTGTAGCCAGTGGGTTTAGCGACGAGTAAGAAGCGAGGGCCAACCAACGAGAGTATACAGGTCGCAATGGTGGGTAGTGTATGGGGCTTTGGTGACAAAACGGATGGCACTGTGTTGGAGGCTATTTTATAGATGACATCACTGAAGTCAAGGATCGGTAGGATGGTCAGTTTTACGAGGGTATGTTTGGCAGCATGAGTGAAGGATGCTTTGTTGCGAAATAGGAAGCCAATTATAGATTTAATTTTGGATTGGAGATGCTTAATGTGAGTCTGGAAGGAGAGTTTACAGTCTAACCAGACACCTAGGTATTTGTAGTTGTCCACGTATTCTAAGTCAGAGCCGTCCAGAGTAGTGATGCTGGACGGGCGAGCAGGTGCGGGCAGTGATCGGTTGAATAGCATGCATTTAGTTTTACTTGCATTTAAGAGCAGTTGGAGGCCACGGAAGGAGAGTTGTATGGCATTGAAGCTCGTCTGCTCATCAGTGTCCAAAGAGGGGCCAGAAGTATACAGAATGTTGTCGTCTGCGTAGAGGTGTCTCAGAGAATCACCAGCAGCAAGAGCAACATCATTGATGTATACAGAGAAGAGAGTGGGCCCAAGGATTGAACCCTGTGGCACCCCCATAGAGACTGCCAGAGGTCTGGACAACAAGCCCTCCGATTAGACACACTGAACTCTGTCTGAGAAGTAGTTGGTAAACCAGACGAGGCAATCATTTGAGAAACCAAGGCTGTCGAGTCTGCCAATAAGAATGTGGTGATTGACAGAGTCGAAAGCCTTGGCCAGGTCGATGAATACGGCTAAACAGTAATGTCTCTTATCGATGGCGTTTATGATGTCGTTTAGAACCTTGGGCGTGGCTGAGGTGCACCCATGACCAGCTCTGAAACCAGATTGCATAGTGGAGAAGGTACGGTGGGATTTGAAATGGTCAATAATCTGTTTGTTAACTTGGTTTTGAAGACCTTAGAAAGACCGGGTAGGATAGATATAGGTCTGTAGCAGTTTGGTTCTAGAGTGTCACCCCCTTTGAAGAGGGGGATGACCACGGCAGCTTTCCAATCTCTGGGAATCTCAGACGATACGAAAGAGAGGTTGAACAGGCTAGTAATAGGGGTTGCAACAATTTCGGCAGATAATTTTAGAACGAGAGGGTCCAAATTGTTTAGCCAGGCTGATTTATAGGGTTCCAGATTTTGCAGCTCTTTCAGAACATCAACTATCTGGATTCGGGTGAAGGGGAAATGGTGGGGGATTTGGCAGATTGATGTGGAGGGTACCGGGCAGTTGACCGGGGTAGGGGTAGCCAGGTGGAAAGCATTGCCAGCCGTAGATAAATGCATATTGAAATTCTCAATTATAGTGGATTTATCGGTGGTGACAGTGTCTCCTAGCCTCAGAGCAATGGGCAGCTGGAAGGAGGTGCTTTTTTGAGTTAGTACTACAGGATGCAAATTTCTGTTTTAAAAAGCTATTTTTAGAAGTAGAAGCTCAAATTGTTGGGTGCAGACTTGGATAGTAATACAGAACTCTGCAGGCTATCTTTGCAGTAGATTGCAACACCGCCCCCTTTGGCAGCTCTATCTTGGCGGAAAATGTTATAGTTAGTGATTGAGATTTCAGGGTTTTTGGTGGTTTTCCTAAACCAGGATTCAGACACGGCTAAGACATCCAGGTTGGCAGAGTATGCTAAAGCAGTGAGTAAAACAAACTTAGGGAGTAGGCTTCTAATGTTAACATGCATGAAACCAAGGCTTTTACGGTTACAGAAGTCAACAAATGAGAGCACCTGGGGAGTGAGAGTGGAGCTAGGCACTGCAGGACCTGGATTAACCTCTACATCACCAGAGGGACAGAGGAGAAGTAGGATAAGGGTACGTCTAAATGCTATACGAACTGGCCGTCTAGCACGTTCGGAACAGAGAGTAAAAGGAGAAGGTTTCTGGGCACGATAGCATAGATTCAAGGCATAGTGTACAGACAAAGGTAAGGTAGGATGTGAGTACATTGGAGGTAAACCTAGGCATTGAGTAATGATGCGAGAGATATGGTCTCTAGAGACGTTTAAACCAGGTGATTTCATCGCATATGTAGGAGGTGGGACAACATGGTTGGTTAAGGCATATTGAGCAGGACTAGAGGCTCTACAGTGAAATAAGACAGTAATCATTAACCAGGACAGTAATGGACGAGGCATATTGATATTAGAGAGATGCATGCGTAGCCAAGTGAACATATGGGTCCAGTGAGTGGTTGGGCTGACTGGGAATACATGGCGATTCAGACAGTTAGTAAGCCGATGCTAACACGCTAACAGTTAGTAGGCCGGGGCTAAACAAGCTAGCAGTTAGCAGACTGGTGCTGGCAAGCTAGCAGTTAGCAGACCGGGTTAGCAAGCTAGCAGTTAGCAGGGACCAGCAGTTAGCAGACCGGGGCAGGCAAGCTTGCAGTTAGTAGATCGGGGCTAGCAAGTTAGCCTTTGGGGGACGTCGAGATGGGGGTAAGTCTGTTTTTGCCTCTTCGTGCGGTGACGTCGATAGACCAGTCGTGGAATTAGTAGGGTTCCAAGTAGCTCTAGGTAGCTAGCAGGCCTAGCAGGTTAGCAGAATGGATCTTCAGCGGGCATCGCGCCTGAGGGGCCTGTTGGAATCCTCGGGCAGATTATGTCGGTATTCCAGTCGTAGAGGATTGGCGGGGTTCCGTGCCCCGTACCGGCAGTGGAAGGAGTTCGGATATTGTAGCCCAGGAGTGGGCTTCGGTGGTAGCACAGGAGCCATGGCCGGGCTAGCTTCAGGCTAATTGGTGCTTGCTCCGGGATGGAAACGCCAGGAGTGGTCACCCAGGATTGCGGTTAGCTAGTTGCAAAGATCGAGATGAAAATGTTCAGAGTTTGCTGTAGGAATCCGGGGAAATGGAGAGAAATAGGTCCGTTATGCTCTGGTTTGAGTCACGTTGTTTGAACTGGCGAGAGCTTTCCGAGCTAAAGGTTAGCTGATGACCGCTATCAATGGTTTTCTAACTGTTAGCTGGTAGGTAGTTAGCTGGCTAGCTTCAGTTGAGGGATTCCAGATCCGAAGTAAATAGAAATACTTTAGAAAAAAGCAGACATTGTGTGAGGCGGGTTGCAGGAGAGTATTTAGAAGTTGAGGTTTAGGAAAATATTTAAAAAAGATATGTGAAGAAAAATATGTAAAAATATATATACAAGGGACACGACAGGACAAAGACGTCTGACTGCTATGCCATCTTGGCTAATGGTTACTAGTCCAATGCTCTAACCACTAGGATACCTGCCACCCTCATAGTAATGGCTGCAACAGAATAAATGGAATTGTATTGAACACATCAAACACATGGTTTCCATGTGTTTGACACCATTCCATTTCCTCAGTTCCAGCCATTACTCTGAGCCATCCTCCCCTCAACAGCCTCCTGTGGTGGAGAGTACATTTTGAGCTCAGAGCTGTTCATCATCAGTGGACCTCCCACAGAGGGAGATTATTAAAGTGTGTGTGTGTCTCTTCATCAATTGCAATCAAGACCCGGGAGAGAGCCCGAGCTGGAGCATCAAATATATGGCGGTAATCGGTGGCACCGCATTACTTAATTTAATATGCCAGCAGCAGTCAACACCCTAATGACATTGTAGAAGGGGGAATATGGAAATTAGGCTTTTGTGTGAGGGATTATGCAAAAAACGGTCATATTTAACACGGTGTAATTTACAAAACATTTGTAATTTGTTCAGAAATGTTTAACAAGTGCATTTTTCTCTCCCTGACACCTTATACAGTGTGGAGGTAAAAGTATGGACCATCACTCACATTGTATCATAGTTCCCCTATGCTTCCATAAAACTGCTGTTTCAATGTTCAGTCAAATATAATTTCCTAAATCTATCCAACCCTTCCTACTAAAGTCCACTCAGACATCCAACAGTGTCAACAGGTCATACTGTAGATGGCGGTCAATCACCCTCGGTCTGGGGCTCCATGCAAGATCTCACCTCGTGGAGCATCAATGATCATGAGGAAGGTGAGGGATCAGCCCAGAACTACACGGCAGGACCTGGTCAATGACCTGAAGAGAGCTGGGACCACAGTCTCAAAGAAAACCATTAGTAACACACTACGCCATCATGTATTAAAATTCTGCAGCGCACGCAAGGTCCCCCTGCTCAAGCCAGCGCATGTCCATGCCCGTCTGAAGTTTGCCAATGACCATCTGGATGATCCAGAGGAGGAATGGGAGAAGGTCATGTGGTCTGATGAGACAAAAAATAGAGCTTTTCGGTCTAAACTCCACTCGCCGTGGTTGGAGGAAGAAGAAGGATGAGTACAACCCCAAGAACACCATCCCAACTGTGAAGCATGGAGGTGGAAACATCATTCTTTGGGGATGCTTTTCTGCAAAGGGGACAGGACGACTGCACCGTATTGAGGGGAGGATGGATGGGGCCATGTATTGCGAGATCTTGGCCAACAACCTCCTTCCCTCAGTAAGAGCATTGAAGATGGGTCGTGGCTGTGTCTTCCAGCATGACAACGAACCGAAACACACAGCCAGGGCAACTAAGGAGTGGCTCCGTAAGAAGCATCTCAAGGTCCTGGAGTGTCCTAGCCAGTTTCCAGACCTGAACCCAATAGAAAATCTTTGGAGGGAGCTGAAAGTCCAAATTGTCCAGCGACAGCCCCGAAACCTGAAGAATCTGGAGGTCTGTATGAAGGAGTGGGTCAAAATCCCTGCTGCAGTGTGTGCAAACCTGGTCAAGAACTACAGGAAACGTATGATCTCTGTAATTCCAAACAAAGGTTTCTGTACCAAATATTAAGTTCTGCTTTTCTGATGTATCAAATACTTGTCATGCAATAAAATGCAAATTAATTACTTAAAAATCTGTGATTTTCTGGATTTTTGTTTTAGATTCCGTTTCTCACAGTTGAAGTGTACCTATGATAAAAAAATTACAGACCTCTACATGCTTTGTAAGTAGGAAAACCTGCAAAATCAGCAGTGTATCAAATACTTGTTCTCCCCACTGTATCTCTATCTCTATAACCTCCTCACCCAGACTACAAGAGCCCCTGATTTTAGCTGATTGGTGGTTGACTACAGACTGGCTGTCTGCAGCAGCTGTGGGAGATGCATGGATAGTACTCAGACACAAAGTCATTTCAATCCAGTTGATGTTCCAATCAGACTAGCTTTTATTTTTAATTGCCTCACAGCCTCCTCCAGCCCTATAGCAGGTTGCATCCCAAATGGCACACTATATCCTAAGTAGTACATTAAATAGGGAATAGGGTGCCATTTTGGAGGCAGACTTAGAGATGGAGTGCAGACCAAAGAGAGAAATCTCAGAGAGAGAAATATCAGCTCCTAAAAACACGACACTTCTAGTTACGACTTTTCGTAGCAGGTTTGGAGAACTTGTGCAGGTGGTGAGGCGGTGGCCTGTATTCATGGATGTCAAGGGAAGCCAGGCTTCCCCAAAAAATGACCATGAAAAATATACAGTGCCTTCGGAAAGTATTCAGACCCTTTGACTTTTTCCCCAAAAAATCTGTTACTGCCTTATTCTAAAATGGATAAAATATATTTTTTATCTCATCAATCTACACACAATACCCCATAATGGCAAAGCAAAAACAGGTTTTTATAAATTCACATTTACTTAAGTATTCAGACCCTTTACTCAGTACTTGAAGCACCTTTGGCAGTGATTACAGCCTCAAGTCTTCATTGGTACACCTGTATTTGGGAAGTTTTCCCATTCTTCACTGCAGATCATTTCTGTTAGGTTGGATGGGGAAGAAGAATGATGGTTCCAAGAATGATGGAGGCCACTGTGTTCTTGGGGACCTTCAATGCTGCAGACATTTTCTGGTACCATTCCCCAGATATGTGCATCGACACAATCCTGTCTCTGAGCTCGATGGACAATACCTTCGACCTCATGGCTTGGTTTTTGCTCTGACATGCACTGTCAACTGTGGTCCCTTATTTAGACAGGTGTGTGCTATTCCAAATCATGTCCAATCAGTTTAATTAATCACAGGTGGACTCCAATGAAGTTGTAGAAACATCTCAATTCACTTGATGCATTGTTGTCTCTACCTTCTTGCCCTTTGTGCTGTTGTCTGTGCCCAATCATGTTTGTACCATGTCTTGTGCTGCTACCATATGCTGCTGCCATGTTATGTCGCTACCATGTTGTTGTCATGTTGTGTTGCTACCATGTTGTTGTCATGTTGTGTTGCTACCATGTTGTTGTCATGTTGTGTTGCTACCATGTTGTTGTCATGTTGTGTTGCTACCATGTTGTTGTCATGTTGTGTTGCTACCATGTTGTTTTCATGTTGTGTTGCTACCATGCTGTGTTTTCATGTGTTGCTGCCATACTATGTTGTTGTCTTAGGTCTCTCTTTATGTAGTGTTGTGGTGTCTCTCTTCTCTATTTTTATTTAATTTTAAATGTTACATTTTTTATCTCAACCCGCTGTCCCTGCAGGAGGCCGTTTGCCTTCTGGTAGGCCATCGTTGTAAATAAGAATTTGTTCTTAGCTGACTTGCCTAGTTAAATAAAGGATCAATTAAAAATTTAAAAAACAAAATGGATGATCATTGGAAAACGGATGCACCGGGTCTCATAGCAAAGGTTCTGAATACTTATGATAAGGTATTTTTTAAATGTATTTTTATACATTTGCAAACATTTCTAAAAACCTGTTTTTGCTTGATTGATGAGGAAAAAAATAAATATTAATTTGATCCATTTTAGAATAAGGCTGCAACGTAACAAAATGTGGAAACAGTCAAGGGGTCTGAATACTTTCCGAATGCACCATATATAAAAGAATGTATCTTTCATCTCTCTGTGTTTCATTATTTTCCTTCAATTCGCAAGAAGCTGAACGCGTCTCGCCGGAGAAAGCAACTGCGCCCCTCTGTCCGTGTTTGTCTAGCCCATCTATCTCATCCTGTTGGGTCAAAAAGAGGATGACGTTGTTGCCGCCCGTAGATTTGAATTCAAGGGAAAACAGCGAGCAAATCATAGGTGATTTGATGATGTTGAAATGGTGAAGTGTAAATGGTGCTGGAATAGTGGAGGCAGTTCCTGTTTTCTTTGCGACTTGCGGTAACTCTCCCTGGTTCTGA
This sequence comes from Oncorhynchus mykiss, assembly GCF_057628025.1. Taxonomy (NCBI): domain Eukaryota; kingdom Metazoa; phylum Chordata; class Actinopteri; order Salmoniformes; family Salmonidae; genus Oncorhynchus; species Oncorhynchus mykiss. The sequence continues at coordinate 14,762,425 of NC_143029.1, forward strand.
ATCAATAGTTGTTCAGTAGTCCGAAAATCTCGGAAACATTAACTTGCTTGACCATGCTGTAGGTCGTGTGACTGTTTGCTACATGCAATATGCTTTGTGGATCCACAGGACAGATGTTGCTCTCCAGTTCTGTTGTTGAATATATCTGGTCTATATATCTCACAGTGGCATATGAACTGACAGGTTATAGAGCAAACAAGGCAGTTACCACAACACATAGGTTGTAATATGGCATTTTCTTCTGGCTTGGATTCCCCAGTGATTTTACCCATGCACAGCTACTGAGGTAATGAGAATTAATGTAGCAGGTTAGGATAATTAGGTTAAGTTTAGGAAAAGGGTTACGGTTTGTGAAAATGCTCTCCTAACCTGCTATGAAAAGTCACAGCTCTTAGTATGCAGACGTCCCTTCTCTCTATTCACATCCTGGCTGCAGATGATTTCTGGACAAGACTGCTCTCTGAGTGTGATTTACCTTTTATTATCTTAATTCAGTGCCATATTTTTAAATCCGTTATCAGAAGAAAGGCTAAATATCACCCTGGTGTTTCTGTCTGTAAATACAGACATTATGAAAAATATGTTTACAGTTTACTCTGTACTACCTGTTTGCCCTGCTGTGGATTGGCTGAGCCTACTGTAAATCAAATCCTACCCAGTAACAGTAACCAGGCAGAATTGAAGCCAAGCCATCCATGACAACTACCCACCACCACCACCACCACCACCACCACCACCACCACCACCACCACCACTACTACTGCTGTCCTACCCCATCCACATGCTGTTCTGTTCACACCTGTCATATCAGTAGGAGTATGAACACACTCTTCATAGTGACATCATGTGACAGATAACCTACATGATTCACTGGCACGCTGCCTGCCCTACATGTCCTCTGAGCCTGCCTGCCTGCCTGCCTGCCTGCCTGCCTGCCTGCCTGCCTGCCTGCCTGCCTGCCTGCCTGCCTGCCTGCCTGCCTGGCTGAGCTACGTGCCACATCTTTGACCCAGGCCAGACTGGTTGCGTGACACTGTCACTGTTTATCCCCTGCTCCCCTCTGGGCTACATAGTATTGAGATATACACAGAGGGAGCCAGCCAGAGGCCCAACTGGTGTCTTCCCCGTCCCCCGTCCCCCGTCCCCCGTCTTAGCCTTCAGGTGAGCCCAGGGTCCATTGACATTAACCCAATACCCCTCCCTCCCACCCTCTCCTCCCTGACGATGACAACAGACATTCAGGCCAGGGACGTCAACCGTGTCAGAGAGAATTACCGCGGCAACGGTTTGAACTCCATGCCGGGATTCCTATAACTCCTGTACGAGTGAGGGTGTGCTGCATTGTTGTTCTTCGCCATACCTCCTCCTCCTCGTGCCTGGCGGCTGTTTATGGTAGTGCCTCGGAGGGGGGAGCAGTAAGTCGTGGTGTGTCAGTGTTGAAAGGCTGTGATCAGAAGCGAGGGCCTGTCTCATGTGCTTACAGACAGAACTAAGTAGGAGTGAGACTTGTCAGCGTTTAAATATTAATGTTGGGGTCCGGGAGGTTCCATTAGATAGACTGTAGGGAAAAGGCATTAGCGCTCATCTGATTGCTCAACGCTCCACCACTTCACTAAAAGAGCTTTCCATTCCATCTATGTGTCTAATAACAGGTGTGCTGTGATGCAAAAGACAGAATGACAGCGTAAGAGACGATTACTAGCTACTCTACTGCTACGTCTCAAATGGCACCCTATTCCCTATATAGTGCACTACTTTTAATCAGAGCCCTATGGGCCCTAGTCAAAAGTGGTGCACTAAATAGGGAATAGGGCGCCATTTAGGATGCACAGAGTAGTGTATTACAGTATAATGCAGTAAAGGCCTGAGATGGCTGACCAATGAAGTGAGGAAGTTATTACAGTAAAAAATACATATCTACATTTTCATTCAATTGATTGCATGCTCTGAACCGCATCTGTATAATGAGCCAACATGTATTTTAGTCCTGTCGGTCTACTGTCTAACCACAGCCCCAACAGATTAATTAATCATAGAACCTGCTAATCACATATTTCCCCCTATGCATTTATACTGTATGTACTGTACTGTACAGCTTGCATAAATTAATAATTATTTATGTTTTTACTCCTATATGCTGAAAGCCTTGGGTTTCATCCCAAATGGCACCCTATTCTATACATAGTGTACTACTTCTGAATATAACCCTGGCCCTGGTCAAAAGTAGTGCATAACATAGGGAATAGGGTGCCATTTAGAATGTAGTTTCAACTTACCTGGTCAAAATAAGGGAGAGAATAAAATAAATTAAAAAGAAGGGATGATGGAACACCTGGGTGAAAGGTGCACCTGTGGACCACAGCTGTCTGACCACTAGGAAAAGAACAGATGATGGAACACCTGGGTGAAAGGTGCACCTGTGGACCACAGCTGTCTGACCACTAGGAAAAGAACAGATGATGGAACACCTGGGTGAAAGGTGCACCTGTGGACCACAGCTGTCTGACCACTAGGAAAAGAACAGATGATGGAACACCTGGGTGAAAGGTGCACCTGTGGACCACAGCTGTCTGACCACTAGGAAAAGAACAGATGATGGAACACCTGGGTGAAAGGTGCACCTGTGGACCACAGCTGTCTGACCACTAGGAAAAGAACAGATGATGGAACACCTGGGTGAAAGGTGCACCTGTGGACCACAGCTGTCTGACCACTAGGAAAAGAACAGATGATGGAACACCTGGGTGAAAGGTGCACCTGTGGACCACAGCTGTCTGACCACTAGGAAAAGAACAGATGATGGAACACCTGGGTGAAAGGTGCACCTGTGGACCACAGCTGTCTGACCACTAGGAAAAGAACAGATGATGGAACACCTGGGTGAAAGGTGCATCTGTGGACCACAGCTGTCTGACCACTAGGAAAAGAACAGATGATGGAACACCTGGGTGAAAGGTGCACTTGTGGACCACAGCTGTCTGACCACTAGGAAAAGAACAGGATCCCTGTGCTCAGCTACCAGCCTTTAGTCTTGGTGTGAGTGTATTTAACACAGAGTACTGTGATAGTGAAAGCAGAATACACTGCGTATGGATTCACTCTTACTCCTCTCACTATCTAGTAAGGTATCGGTCTCAGGAGCAACAACCCTCAGTAACTAACCGCCTGATGCTTCAGCTCAGTAGAAAAGACTGTAATTCACTGTGACTAACCCCACTGGGCAGCCTAAAGTCATTCTATGCATAGAATACATAAGATATCAGCTTATCCCTCAGCATTTCTCCTGACGGAGATTCTGGTGTCAGTCCAAGTTTTGCTCCCCTTTCTTCTCCTCCCCCCTGGATGGCGTGCCAACCCCCCCCCCCCCCCCCCCCACCCCCCCACCCCACCCCCGCCTCCCACTATGTCGTCTCAGGGTCTACACACACATGCACACACACACACACACACACACACACACACACACACACACACACACACACGCACACACACACACACACACACACAATGCTGACGGTGTGTGGTGGGTTGATGGGTGTCTGCCTCAGGGCAGGGATCTGTCAGTACTGTCCTGCTTCTGTCACACTGCTGTAATTGCCGCAAGTTTGAAAGCACGCACGCACACACCCACACACACATGCACATAATCACACACACATATACTAACAGTAAGTCGCTCTTGATAAGAGTGTTTGCTAAATGACTAAAATGTAAATATATATGTACACACAAACACACACACATACACATACTCTGACACTCACACACACCCTCACAGACACACACACACACACACACACACACACACACACACACACACACACACACACACACACACACACACACACACACACACACACACACACACACACACCCTCACAGACACACACATACATAATCTGACACACTCACACACACACCCTCACAGACACACAAACACACTCACACACATATTCTGACACACACACACACACACACACACACCCTCACCGACACACACATATACTCTGCCTCTGCTCCATTCTCCTGGGCCCGTTCTCTCTCTTCCCCCTCCAAGGGTCCCAAGGGTTCGTGTCTCTCAGGGGCCATGCTGCTGATGGCCCCTGCCTGTCTAACAGACCCCATCTGAGCTTCAGACATGTACACTGAGGTATCATCCCAAATGACACCCCCTTCCCTTTATAGTGCACCACTTTTTATGCAGTCTGTACACTTCATCTTAGGGACAGATCAACATTTACTGGGGAGGTGGTCCAAAGTAGGGGAGGGTTGATTGGGTTTTTTGGGGCACAGGGGAGGGTAGTGGGTTTTTTCTCTTGTTGTCATGATCGTCGAATGGAGTAGACCAAAGCGCAACGTGGTTAGAATACATTCTTTATTCACGAAGAACACTTAAACAAAAACAAATAAGACGAACGTGACCGTTATATAAACAATGTGCTAACGTGCAACATAACATAGACAATAACCCACCAAATACCCAAAGAAGATGGCTGCCTAAATATGGTTCCCAATCAGAGACAACGATAAACACCTGCCTCTAATTGAGAAACCAATCTAGACAACCATAGACCAACATAAACACCTAGATGAAAACAACCCCATAAATCTAGAAAAAACCCTAGACAGTACAAACACCCTAGAATAAGACAAAAACACACATATCACCCATGTCACACCTGACCTAACCAAAATAATAAAGAAAACAAAGAATACTAAGGTCAGGGCGTGACACTCGTTTACTCTTCTGCTTATATTTTCACTATGAACTATGGCTTGACTTACTTTCGATATTAGCCTAATACAGTTTAGAAACGTTTATGAAGGTTTGGTAGCTACCGCAGGCCTATGATATGAAGGCAGAGTGCCCCGGTGCTCCAACTGATTCTGACAATTGAAATTGAGGTGAGGAAGACTGTTTCAGGCCTACCAGAGTTACTCCTATAATCTAACAATATAATGTTTATCTTCATACAAAATATTTTAATAGAAAATGTATGAATTACCCTCCTTACATCTATATCTGTACAGCAGACGCAGTAGCCATCTGACATAAATAAATGCTTGTCTGTGTTGTACCAAGCCACCGTTCCAAGATATCTCTCTCTCTGGGGTTAGGCCGAAGCTTCTCTTCCTTTATATAGGCTATATATATTTATTAAAATGTTCATATCACACAGTGGACACCAACTGTAAGCCTTAAGGCCTTTGCATGCAGTGCCCTGATACATTTAGTGCTCAAATCTCTGACAGCTGAACTGTGAGTTGGACAATTATAGTTTTAGGAAATTAGCCAAAAAATCTTTTAAAAAATGGCCAATAACGTTTTGCGTATTCTACACATAGAAACACAAGGGATAGTGTTTTTGTCATTTGTTATAGACTGTTTTTCAGGACACGTAAATATGGCTGATTTGGCCAACATCCCTCGATTTTTGATGGTGCCAGGTTGGATCTGAATGCATATGGATGTCCATTAAATGTCTCAGATGCCTGGTAATTTTTTTTTATAACACCTTGAGTTGGACCAGCCCCTCCCCCCAGTAAAGGTCAATCTGTCCTTAACATCTTCCACTGGCTCTGGGTTGATTTGGAGGGGTTTACTTGTACTACTTAGGGGAGTTTAGTGGTCTGTTTATTTGTATGTGTGTTTGTTTAGTATAGTGACCAGAGCCCTGATCAACAGTTGTGATAAAGGGAAGAGGGTGCCATTTGAGATTAAATCAAATCAAATGTATTTACAATGCCCTTTTTACATCAGCAGATCTCACAAAGTGCTTATACAGAAGCCCAACATAAAACCCCAATCATCAAGCAATGCAGATGTAGATGGCTAGGAAAAACTCCCTAGAAAGACAGGAACCTAGGAAGGGGTGGCCAGTCCTCTTCTGGCTGTGCCGGGTGGAAATTATAAGAGTACAGTACATGGCCATTAAGGACAGATCATTCTTCAAGATGTTCAAACATTCATAGATGACCAGCAGGGTCAAATAATAATCACAGTGGTTGTAGAGGGCACCTCAGGAGTAAATGTCAGTTCGCTTTTCATAGTCGAGCACTCAGAGGTCAGGACAGCAGGTGCGGTAGAGTGGGAGGGAGAGAGAGAGAGAGAGAGGGAGAGGGAAGGTCGAAAACAGCAGGTCTGGGACAGGTAGCACGTCCGGTGAACACGTCAGGGTTCCATAACCACAGGCAGAACAGTTTAAACTTAAGCAGCAGCACGATAAGGTAGCACGTCTAGTGAACAGGTCAGGGATCCACAGCCACAGGCAGAATTGCAGCACGACCAGATGGATTGGGGATGGGGACAACCAGGAGTCGTCAGGCCAGGTAGTCCTGAGGCATGGTCCTAGGGCTCAGGTCCTCCAGGAGAGAGAGAGAGATGGGAGAATTAGAGGGAGCATACTTAAGTTCACACAGGACACCATATAAGATAGGGGAATTTCACCAGATATGACAGACTGACCCTAGATACTGGAGGCTGAGACAGGGGGGGTTGGGAGACACTGTTGCCCTGTCCGACGATACCCCAGGACAGGAACAACCAGGCAGGATATAACCCCACCCACTTTGCCAAAGCACAGAACCCCCCTACACTCAATCATTATGACCCACTGAAGAGACGAGTCTTTAGTAAAGACTTAAAGGTCGAGACACAGTCTGCATCTCTCACATGGGTAGGCAGACCATTCCATAAAAATGAAGCTCTATAGGAGAAAGCCCTCCTCCAGCTGTTTGCTTAGAAATTCTAGGGACATTAAGGACGCCTGCGTCTTGTGACCGTAGCGTACGTGTAGGTATGTATTGAAAAAACAAAATGTGTACAATAGAGGGTTAGAAAACGTATAGTACACTTTTAGTACAACACTCTTTATCAAGCCAACTATGCTTTGAAATATACATTAATTCTATAGTTACGTGTGTGTTGGGCTATGAATCCACCTGTTATGCTCTCTGCTGTAACACACTACAGTATCGTATGTCGTCAGGCAGACTAGGCATATTGCATTTCCTTGGTTAAGCCGATGCCACATTCCTCTTCGTCTTCTCTATTTTTATGTCACACTCTTGGATCATATTCCTTCTTTAATGGATCCATCTAGCCTCTGCCTAGCCCTCGACACATTGGCCTTGTGCAGGGGAGAAGGAAGGGACAAGGGAGGGAGAGGAAAGGGAACATGGCATCCACTCTCCTCCTAGCCAGGAAACCAGATCTCTAGCCCAGCTCGGCTGCATGGGGCTACGCCAGGGGCTGTGCGTTAATAATTTAATAGGAAACTCGACAATCCCTCCATTTCTTTTAAGAGCAAGATGGGACATCTCAATTACCCGTTGTTCAGCAAAACGTAGCTCCCTCTGACAGCCTGCCTGATTTGAGAAGAGAAGTGGAGGATGGATGGATGGAGGAGAGGAATGGAGGATGGATGGATAGAGGAGAGGAGTGGAGGAGAATCAGGCCAAAGAGGGGACAATGAAAGAAAGAGAGTACCCTGAAGTCAAGAGTTTGAACACTGAGCATTTATCTTCCGTCACATTGTTTTTTAGGGCCATATCCTATGCCTCGGGGGGTTGGCTGAGTGCCTGGATCTTAATCAGATTGTATCTTAGTCTACATCCGAAATGGCACTCTATTCCTCACTAAATCCACTACTCTGGTCAAAGTAGAGCACTGTGTAGGGAATAGGGTGGTCACGCCTGCTCCCGCTCCTCCTCTCTGGTGATCGAGGGCGCAAGGCTGCCCTTCATTACGCACACCTGTCATCATCCCTACGCCCAGCTGCGCAATATTGGACTCACCTGGACTCCATTACTTTGTTGATTACCCCCTCTATATCTGTCTTCCTCAGTTTGTTCCATTGACGTCGTTATTTTTCCCCTGTCCAGACGCTGGTCCTGTTCTGTTTCATGTCCATTGTTTTAGAAATGTTCTCCCTGTTCCTGCTTCTCGTCTCCAGCGTCGATCCTCATAAGGGTGCAATTTGGGATACAACCTTAGAGGCTCTTTTCAATCCATATAGTGGAAGTTCAGCATTATTGCGTGATTGAAATGTAAAGACAATGTTCCCGCGTTAGTGGAGACTGCACTCACCGTAAACGCTGCATATGTTATCTCAATTGGGAAATTACCTTTAAGTTTCTATTGCGCAATCTGTAACGCTTTAACGATCCAGATTGCATAGAGCCTAGCTGCATTCTTTACACACCTCTAAAGTCACCTGATTCACACGGTAATAAGAACAACCTCATACTGTGATAAGAATCCTATCAGCAGTGAGATTCTCGGTGTGTTTCATGAAAAAATCTCACTGCCGATATGTTCTTATCAGTGGGAGGCCATTCCTTCTCTTGCTAGAAGAAAAGTATTACCTGCTGTGTGCCGACACAGTAGTGACGAACCTTCCATTTTCTACATATGGAATCGCAATGCAGTGGCCAACAACTTGACTTTGAGCCAATCAGAGAGCACAAGCCAACAGGAGTGACAACAAAAATAAAAATAATAGGGCATTCTCTGTACATCCACGGTTAAATCCATCCATGCGGCTGGGTAGCCTAGTGGTTAGAGCATTGGGCTAGTAACCGGAAGGTTGCAAGTTCAAACCCCCGAGCTGACAAGGTACAAATCTGTCGTTCTGCCCCTGAACAGGTAACCTGTTCATTCCTAGGCTGTCATTGAAAATAAGAATTTGTTCTTAACTGACTTGCCTTGGTAAATAAAGGTAAAATATCATGAGCCTGTCACACTGCATATCTGATATAGGCTGTGGGATGCTAGCTAAGTGCACAGATGCAATGCACACAACACTAAATACTTCCTCCAAGCTAGCTCACCACTGTAGCTAGTATTGACATTATAATTAAATCAAAATAGATTAGCTAGTTTCCATGAAACAGCTGCCTGCTGCTGAGTTAGTGCAGTGTCCTTAGCAAGCTAGCGAATATGCTAACATTAGCTAGCTATCTAAACATTTGGTTATGGGCTGGCATTACGGGATTATGGAGAGTGAATTAAATTGTTTCGTTGTCATTTTGCTGGGTAGTTATCTAGCTGAGGCCGGTGAGTATCAACAAGGGAATTCTATAGCAATATTAGAACAGCTAGCTAACATTGGACTCTAGACCATAAACTAAGGAACACACAAGCACTGCCAAACAACGCTACTTTCTGGTTTGGAGTATTTGAACAAGGCTGAGTGGCTGACGACTTCAAGGTCTTTGCTGTGAGAACACAGAAGAGATTGACTGCCGACACTCTGTTCAGAGGTGCTAAGTATTATCGGCAAATGTTTGACAATCCTACCAGTGTGTCTGAGCTTTAACTTTCTACACCATGACACCATGGGCAGAGCTAGCATAGACACAATTAACATAATACAGACACACATACTGTACATACACAGACACAATATACATGAACTAGCACACACACACACACACACACACACACACACACACACACACACAAGCACATGCATTTCGAAGACACAAACACATTAACAAAAGATGTAACAGTCACCTTGCTGCTGGCTTGTCCTGCTTCACAATATTACTCCATTCCTCTCCTCTATAGAAGAGAGATAGATTGATAAAGACCTTAAATGACCCTCTTTGACTCCCTCTCCCTCTCCCTCTCCACTCCATCCAGTAGCCGGACAGTAAGGCCCAGTGATGTGAAGTAGAAGCGACACACTATTCACTTTATATTTGCATTGGGAGCTTAGCAGCTCTGTGACAAAGGAAGGCATCAGCCCCGCAGACACAGTGGTGTTGCTGCTCTAAAGCCCTGGGAGTTTAAAGGGATCCGTCTGCAGAGCTCACCGTCACGCCTGTGGATCTGTCACTGGTTACTACTCACGGCCTGCGTCCCAAATGACACCCTATTCCCTATAGTGCACTAAAAGTAGTGCACTTCATATGGGAATAGGGTGCCATTTGGGATCTAGGCACGGAGCACAATGCCCTGTTACTCCTTAAGCCTGGTTCTAGTTGGCTGAACCATGTAGACCATAAGCCATAAGCTGTCTGTCACGGACTGAGAAACATTATAGACATACAGAACCAGTCAAACGTTTGGACACACTTACTCATTCCAGGGTTTTTCATAATTTTTACTATTTTCATCACTGTAGAATAATAGTGAAGACATCAAAACTATGAAATAACATGGAGTAACAAAAAAAAACAAATCAAAATACATTATAGATTGTAGATTCTTCAAAGTAGTCACCCTTTGCCTTGACGACAGCTTTGCACACTCTTGGCATTCTCTCAACCAGCTTCATGAGGAATGCTTTCTTGAAGGAGTTCCCACATGTGCTGAGCACTTGTTGGCTGCTTTTCTTTCACTCTGCGGTCCAACTCATCCCAAACCATCTCAATTGGGTTGAGGTCAAGAGATTGTGAAGACCAGGTCATCTGATGCAGCACTCCATCACTCTCCTTCTTGGTCAAATTGCCCTTACACAGCCTGGAGGTGTGTTGGGTCATTGTCCTGTTGAAAAACAAATGATATCGCTGCAGAATGCTGTGGTAGCCATCCTGGTTAAGTGTGCCTTGAATTCTAAATAAATCACTCACAGTGTCACCAGCAAACCACACCCACACCATCACACCTCCTTCATGCTTCACGGTGGGAACCACATATGCGGAGATCATCTGTTCACCTACTCTGCGTCTCATAAAGACATGGCGGTTGGATTCAAAAATGTCTATTCTTCTTATTGGTGTCCTTTAGTTGTGGTTTCTTTGCAGCAATTTGACCATGAAGGCCTGATTCACACAGTCTCCTCTGAACAGTTGATGTGGAGATGTGTCTGTTTGACTGACCATGTCTTAAAGTCATTTCTTATTTGAGCTGTTCTTGCCATAATATGGACTTGGTCTTTTAACAAATAGGCTATCTTCTGTATACCACTGTGCCTTGTCATAACACAATTGATTGGCTCAAATGCATTAAAAGGAAAGAAATTCAACAAATATCTCTCAAAAAAAGAAAACACACATATATATATATATATACTGCTGATTTTGTACGTTTGCCCACTGACAAAGAAATGACCAGTCTACCATTTTAATGGTAGGTTTATTTGAACAGTGAGAGACAGAATAACAACAAAAGAATCCAGAAAAACGAAGGTCAAAAATGTTATAAAATTGATTTGCATTTTAATGAGGGAAATAAGTATTTGACCCCCTCTCAATCAGAAAGATTTCTGGCTCCCAAGTGTCTTTTATACTGGTAACGAGCTGAGATTAGGAGCACACTCCTAATCTCAGTTTGTTACCTCTATGAAAGACACCTGTCCATAGAAGCAATCAATCAATCAGATTCCAAACTCTCCACCATGGCCAAGACCAAAGAGCTCTCCAAGGATGTCAGGGACAAGATTGTAGACCTACACAAGGCTGGAATGGGCAACAAGACCATCGCCAAGCAGCGTGGTGAGACAGTGACAACAGTTGGTGTGATTATTTGCAAATGGAAGAAACACAAAAGAACTGTCCATCTCCCACGGCCTGGAGCTCCATGCAAGATTTCACCTCGTGGAGTTGCAATGATCATGAGAACAGTGAGGAATCAGCCCAGAACTACACGGGAGGATCTTGTCAATGATCTTAAGGCAGTTGGGACCACAGTCACCAAGAAAACAATTGGTAACACACTACGCTGTGAAGGACTGAAATCCTGCAGCGCCTGCAAGGTCCCCCTGCTCAAGAAAGCACATATACATGCCCGTCTGAAGTTTGCCAATGAACATCTGAACGATTGGGACAACTGGGTGAAAGTGTTGTGGTCATATGAGACCAAAATGGAGCTCTTTGTCATCAACTCAACTCGCCGTGTTTGGAGGAGGAGGAATGCTGCCTATGACCCCAAGAACACCATCCCCACCGTCAAACATGGAACTGGAAACATTACGCTTTGGGGGTGTTTTTCTGCTAAGGGGACAGGACAACTTCATTGCATCAAAGGGACGATGGGCGGGGCCATGTATCGTCAAATCTTGGTTGAGAACCTTCCCTCAGCCAGGGCATTGAAAATGGGTCGTGGATGGGTATTCCAGCATGACAATGACCCAAAACACACGGCCAAGGCAACAGAGGAGTGGCTCAAAAAGAAGCACATTAAGGTCCTGGAGTGGCCTAGCCAGTCTCCAGACCTTAATCCCATAGAAAATCTGCGGAGGGAGCTGAAGGTTCGAGTTGCCAAACGTCAGCCTCGAAACCTTAATGACTTGGAGAAGATCTGCAAAGAGGAGCGGGACAAAATCCCTCCTGAGATGTGTGCAAACCTGGTGGCGAACTACAAGAAACGTCTGACCTCTGTGATTGCCAACAAGGGTTTTGCCACCAAGTACTAAGTAATGTTTTGCACAGGGGTCAAATACTTATTTCCCTCATTAAAATGCAAATCACTTTATAACATTTTTGACATGCGTTTTTCTGGATTTTTTTGTTGTTATTCTGTCTCTCACTGTTCAAATAAACCTACCATTAAAATTATGGACTGATCATTTCTTTGTCAGTGGGCAAACGTACAAAATCAGCAGGGGATCAAATACTTTTTTCCCTCACTGTATATATACACAGTGCCTTGCGAAAGTATTCGGCCCCCTTGAACTTTGCGACCTTTTGCCACATTTCAGGCTTCAAACATAAAGATATAAAACTGTATTTTTTTGTGAAGAATCAACAACAAGTGGGACACAATCATGAAGTGGAACGACATTTATTGGATATTTCAAACTTTTTTAACAAATCAAAAACTGAAAATTTGGGCGTGCAAAATTATTCAGCCCCCTTAAGTTAATACTTTGTAGCGCCACCTTTTGCTGCGATTACAGCTGTAAGTCGATTGGGGTATGTCTCTATCAGTTTTGCACATCGAGAGACTGAATTTTTTTCCCATTCCTCCTTGCAAAACAGCTCGAGCTCAGTGAGGTTGGATGGAGAGCATTTGTGAACAGCAGTTTTCAGTTCTTTCCACAGATTCTCGATTGGATTCAGGTCTGGACTTTGACTTGGCCATTCTAACACCTGGATATGTTTATTTTTGAACCATTCCATTGTAGATTTTGCTTTATGTTTTGGATCATTGTCTTGTTGGAAGACAAATCTCCGTCCCAGTCTCAGGTCTTTTGCAGACTCCATCAGGTTTTCTTCCAGAATGGTCCTGTATTTGGCTCCATCCATCTTCCCATCAATTTTAACCATCTTCCCTGTCCCTGCTGAAGAAAAGCAGGCCCAAACCATGATGCTGCCACCACCATGTTTGACAGTGTTCAGGGTGATGAGCTGTGTTGCTTTTACGCCAAACATAACGTTTTGCATTGTTGCCAAAAAGTTCAATTTTGGTTTAATCTGACCAGAGCACCTTCTTCCACATGTTTGGTGTGTCTCCCAGGTGGCTTGTGGCAAACTTTAAACAACACTTTTTATGGATATCTTTAAGAAATGGCTTTCTTCTTGCCACTCTTCCATAAAGGCCAGATTTGTGCAATATACGACTGATTGTTGTCCTATGGACAGAGTCTCCCACCTCAGCTGTAGATCTCTGCAGTTCATCCAGAGTGATCATGGGCCTCTTGGCTGCATCTCTGATCAGTCTTCTCCTTGTATGAGCTGAAAGTTTAGAGGGACGGCCAGGTCTTGGTAGATTTGCAGTGGTCTGATACTCCTTCCATTTCAATATTATCGCTTGCACAGTGCTCCTTGGGATGTTTAAAGCTTGGGAAATATTTTTGTATCCAAATCCGGCTTTAAACTTCTTCACAACAGTATCTCGGACCTGCCTGGTGTGTTCCTTGTTCTTCATGATGCTCTCTGCGCTTTTGACGGACCTCTGAGACTATCACAGTGCAGGTGCATTCATACGGAGACTTGATTACACACAGGTGGATTGTATTTATCATCATTAGTCATTTAGGTCAACATTGGATCATTCAGAGATCCTCACTGAACTTCTGGAGAGAGTTTGCTGCACTGAAAGTAAAGGGGCTGAATAATTTTGCACGCCCAATCTTTCAGTTTTTGATTTGTTAAAAAAGTTTGAAATATCCAATAAATGTCGTTCCACTTCATGATTGTGTCCCACTTGTTGTTGATTCTTCACAAAAAAATACAGTTTTATATCTTTATGTTTGAAGCCTGAAATTTGGCAAAAGTTCAAGAGGGCCGAATACTTTCGCAAGGCACTATATATATATTTATATATACACATATATAAACACTTTTTTGGTTACTACATGATTCCATATGTGTTATTTCATAGTTTTGATGTCTTCACTATTATTGTACAATGCAGAAAATAGTACAAATAAAGAAAAACCCTTGAATGAGTAGGTGTGGCCAAACTTTTGACAGGTTCTGTACACTACACAATATAAACAAAAGTATGTGGACACCCCTTCAAATTAGTGGATTTGGCTATTACAACCACACCCGTTGCTTAGAAGTGTATAAAATCGAGCACACAGCCATGCAATCTCCATAGACAAACATTGACAGTAGAATGGCCTTACTGAAGAGCTCAGTGACTTTCATCATAGGATGCCACCTTTCCAACAAGTCAGTTCGTCAAATTTCTGCCTTGCTAGAGCTGCCCCTATCAACTGTAAGTGCTGTTATTATGAAGTGGAAGTGTCAAGGAGCAACAACGACTCAGCCACGAAGTGGTAGGCCAAAAAAGCTCACAGAACGGGATTGCCGAATGTTGAAATACGTAGCCCGTAAAAATCGCCTTTCCTCAGTTGCAACACTCACTACTGAGTTCCAAACTGCCTTTCCATGGCCAAGCAGCCGCACACAAGCGTAAGAGAACCATTCGCAATGCCAAGTGTCGGCTGAAGTGGTGTAAAGCTCGCCGCCATTGGGCTCTGGAGCAGTGGAAATGTGTTCTCTGTGTGGAAGAACTTGACTGGCCTGCACAGAGTCCTGACTTCAATCCCATCGAACAGCTTTGGGATGAACGCCGACTGCGAGCCAGAACTAAACGCCCAACATCTGTGCCGAAACTCACTAACGCTCGTGGTTGAATGGAAGCAAGTCCCCGCAGCAATGTTCCAACACCTAGTAGAACGCCATCCCAGAAGATTGGAGGCTGTTATTGCAGCAAAGGGGGGCATACTCCATATTACTGTAATGCCCATGATTTTGGAATGAGTTGTTCCACGAGCAGGTGTCCACATACTTTTGGTCATGTAGTGTATCTATCAAAAGAGAACCAAGTTTCTTTATGAAAAAAAGACAGTTTTGGCAGTTTGCTCAGTCAGACTAGCAATAAGTACAAGAAAACTGAACCTCATTAGATGAATACTATAGTACCGCTTTAGACACACATACAACATAAAGGGTTGGACAATTCCAGAAATGTTGCAACCCTACACATGTACTTACAGTAGTCCAAAACCTTAGACTTCATGGACATGCCTGCATATTGCTTTTAGACAAAATATGTTAGGCACAGTCAAGAATCACCTAAATCCAATAATGGAATCAATCACCTAGGATTATTTGCTTTCCTAACTAGACATATTTTTACTAAGCTGCCAAGTAGACATGTGTTTGTTTGCAGTGGGCTCGGTAGATGTATTCCCTTTCATTGGCAATCACTGCTGTTCTGAAAATGTGTGTTTGTGTGTGTGTGTGTGTGTGTGTGTGTGTGTGTGTGTGTGTGTGTGTGTGTGTGTGTGTGTGTGTGTGTGTGTGTGTGTGTGTGTGTGTGTGTGTGTGTGTGTGTGTGTGTGTGTGTGTGTGTGTGTGTGTGTGTGTGTGTGTGTGTGTGTGTGTGTGTGTGTGTGTGTGTGTGCGCGCCTGCGGGCCAAACTGAAGTCAGGTGTGACAACCTGGTCATTAAATATTCACTGAAAGGGATATAAATAATCACACCCTTACTTCTATATATAGGCCACTTCAAATGACTTTTGACAAAATGGATGAAGACATAGATTAGTCTCTTGTGACAGACTGCACGCGAGAGTTCATCTGTGTCCAAAATGCCACCCTATTCCCTATGAGTCCTGGGGAAGTAGTGCACAGAGAATAGGTTGCCATTTGGGATGCAGACTTGGTTCTGGGTTATGAGATAACCCATAAATAAAAGTCAATGTGACATGTAGGGCAATAAGCCTCACTTAGCCTGTGATTTAAACCTGCCGTTCAGCCTTAAGGAAAGCACAGGTAATAGCTTCCTCTGCACTAAGGCAGATCTTGATGTGTAACTTGAATATGTCAGCTGTTTTTAGTGCTGACCGTCTGGGGTAGTGCCTGCCGTTTGTGTTATGTCTGGGCTCACAGATGTCTGTTTTAAGGGTGCTTCCTACTTGAAGGAGACTTCAGCAAGTAACTCCCGAAGTGTATTAACTGGCTCAGCTTTCCTGAGGTCCACTCAATACAATACGGTCCAGTATACTTCATCAGAGTAGAACAGATTAAGCCCTTACTTAATCATTTTTGTATTTCATTCTTTGATTGCTAACACACAGATTATAATCCCATGTTTAAGAAATGAAATGATCAAACCTCTCCCTAACACTTCAATCTGAAATAAATCTTTGAATATTGGAACCAGGAAATGATTATGATAGATTTTGTCTGTGGGTCCTGCATACGAAAAAGGCAATAAATTATGATATTTATTTTATTTTAATTTATTCCCATGAAATTTGAATGCCTCCTGATCAAGCCCATGATCCTTGGAAATAGAGGTTAGAGGTCAATACTAGTATCACCCTGTAACGACTGTTTTCGGGTGAAAGAGAGGAGGACCAAAATGCAGCGTGATGATAATCCATTATATAAAGGGATACTTAAACAACGAACAAAACAATAAACGAAGCCGAAACAGTCTTGTACCGTGACCACTAACACATAGGAACACTGGTAACAGGAACAATCACCCACAAAATACCCAAAGAATATGGCTGCCTAAATATGGTTCCCAATCAGAGACAACGATAGACAGCTGCCTCTAATTGAGAACCAATCTAGGCAACCATAGACTTACAAAAACACCTAGATAGGAAACACCCTCATAAACATACAAAACCCCTAGACAAGATAAAACACCTACATCACCCATGTCACACCCTGACCTAACCAAAATAACAAAGAAAACAAAGAATACTAAGGTCAGGGTGTGACAGTACCCCTCCTCAAAGGTGCGGACTCCCGGCCGCACACCTAACACTATATGGGAGGGTCTGGGTGGGCATAAATCCGAGGTGGCGGTTCTGGCTCGGAACGTGGTCCCCGCTCCATTTCTGACTCGTCACACTTACTTAATGTCTCTGGAGCGGGAACCCTCACCGCCAACCATGGATTAGAGAACACCACTGGACTGATGGTCGAGTCTGGAGTGAGTGGCGCCTCTGGATTGGAGGGAGACTCTGGCGGATCCGGACTGGAGGGAGACTCTGGCGGATCCGGACTGGAGGGAGACTCTGGCGATCCGGACTGGAGGGAGACTCTGGCGGATCCGGACTAGAGGGAGACTCTGGCAGATCCGGACTAGAGGGAGACTCTGGCGGATCCGGACTAGAGGGAGACTCTGGCGGATCCGGACTAGAGGGAGACTC